>NC_030854.1:34863173-34868102 GCF_000208745.1 Theobroma cacao
TACTTTAAATTCTCAATAATAGAAGAACAGTTTCACTCCGTGGGCGTAGGCAAAAGGCCGAATCACGTAAATTCTTGTGTTTTTCTGTTTGCTTAATTTCTCTAGGTTTTATCTTTATTGTTTCTTGAGCAATTTTCATAACAAAAGGTCTCTCTCATGAAGATTGTTTGATTTTGTTTACAAAATGGGCGTTTAATGATGGAGATGAGAGACAATATCCTAAGCTCATGAGAATTGGGGAAAAAATTGTAGAGAAATGTAAAGGAGTTCCTCTTGCAGTGAGAACATTGGGAAGCTTACTTTTTTCCAAAACAGATGAATATGAATGGATTTTATTAAGAGATAATGAAATCTGGAGACTTGAGCAAAGGGAAAATGATATTTTACCGGTATTAAAATTGAGTTACCATTATTTGCCATCTCATTTGCAACGATGCCTTACTTATTTATCATTATTCCCAAAGGACTATTTATATGACACTGATTATATCATCCAATTCTGGATGGCCAATGGACTCCTCGCAAGCTCCAATCAAAACGAAGAGTGGGAAGATATCGGGATTACATATTTTAAGGAGTTATGGTTGAGGTGTTTTGTCCAAGATGTCACAGACCGCGGGTCATTTTACTTGTTTAAAATGCATGATTTGATACATGATCTCGCATTAAATCTATCACAAAGAGAGTGTTTAACAGTAAATCGTCAACCGCTGAAAGTTGTTGAAAAAGTTCGGCATTTGTCATTTTCTCTTGATAGTCCATTACGAGTTCCACAATCTTTGAAGAAGTTGAAACTTGTGCGGACAATAATGGTCCCATCACTTCCATTTTCAAAAGAAAACAGGAGCATTGATGAATCGTTTGTTAACGCCTGCATCTTGAATTTCAAGTATCTACGTCTACTTGATCTCTCCTATACATTGTTAGAGGAATTACCCGAATCCATTGGTACCTTAAAGCATTTAAGATATCTTGACTTGACCCGCTGTCATAGGATGAGGAAAATTCCTAGTTCTATCTGTAAACTTCAGAGCTTGCTAACTTTGCGCTTCTTTGGTGTTCCACTGATAGAAGTACCTGAAAGTTTGCAAAGCTTGATCAGTCTCAGATTTATAGAGATAACCACATGTGGTCCGCTTTTAAGGGATATTCAACCAGGATGTTGGAGTTCCCTTCAGTTTCTACACTTATACCAATGTGATATGTTAGTGTCTATATTTGATGGGATGCAACACCTCACATCACTTAGAACATTGACTATCAGTGAGTGTGTCAGGTTGATCTCACTTCCAAGAAGTCTGAAATTTCTAACCAAATTAGAGGAAATCGACATCCGTCGCTGCCAAAAAATCAATTTATGCATGGAAGTAGAAGAAGCAGAAGACCAAGACCTTCACTTGAGCCTTAAAACTTTCTCAATATTTGAGTTAGGAGCGTTGACGGATTTGCCACGATTGCTTCTTGAAGGATCTGCTAGCACTTTGCAGTCTATAAAAATTGAAAGCTGCGAAAACTTTGAGGTACTACAAGAGTGGCTGCAAAATCTCACTTCAATTCAGAAACTTGAGATTAGTTATTGCCCAAAATTGTCATCTCTCCCGGAGGGAATGGATCGCCTCACTGCGCTTACACAACTCAAAATTAAAGGTTGTCCGACCTTGAGTGAACGATGCCGACGAGATGGGGGTGCAGATTGGCCCAAAATTTCACACGTCCAAGAGGTTGAGGTATGTAGTAATCCCTCCCTCTCCTCTTGCTTCTCTCTAAGATTTTATTTCCTCCTTTCTCTTTCTCTTGTTGCTTCTTCACTAGAGCTTTCTTCTCTTTCTCTAAAATGTCGTTGTATGACTCGACAATAAGTATTTACATTTTCCTGTTATTTAATTCTTATGGTATAAAATTTCTTTGTTTTGTATATTTTTTCCCTAAAGTTTACTATAATAAAAAAGATTTAAAAGACTAAATGCTTCATTTTTCATTGCTAATCAAATTCATAGATATTCCTCAATCCTCCATCTAATTTTGGGTTTTAATTGGAACGTTTGTAGGTAGACCTCCCAGCGAGCTCCGAATCAGAATAAAGGAACAGCAGGTGAGCTTTCAGTTATTGGCATAACAATCTGCTTTAACTACTGGAATATAGCTTATATATAATTATAAACTTTCAATTCTTCCCCACATTTCTTTTTTTATCTTCTGTAAATCACCAACAAAATTCAATGGTTATAGTATTCTTCAAAAATACATATTGCATTTATAAAAATAATATATCACTCTTTAGACTACATTTGATTGCAACATAAATTTTAAAATTTGATTTGTAATTATAACAATGGTAAGATTTTAGTTCAACAATCATACGTTACTTTTTCTTGCTTCATCTCTTAAGATTTTATTTCCTTTTTTCTCTTTCTCTTGTTGCTTGTACACTAGAGCTTTCTTCTCTTTCTCTAAAATGTTGTTGTATGACTCGACAATAAGAATTTACGTTTTCCTGTTATTAAATTGTTATGGTATAAAACTTCTTTATTTTTTATTTTTTATCCTAAACTTCTTTAATTGTTATGTTATTAAATCCTTTTTCATTGCTAACCCAATTCCATCGATATTCCTCAATCTTCAATTTAATTTTGGGTTTTAATTGGAACATTTGAAGGTAGACCTCTGAAGGAGCTTCCAATCAGAATAAAGGCACAACAGGTAAGCTTTCATTTATTGGCAAAAAATTTACTTTAAATACTATAATATAGCTTATATATGATTATAAACTTTTAATTCTTTCTCACATTTCTTTTTTATTTTTTCTCCCGTCTTTCTCCAACAAAATTCAATGCTTTTCATATTCTTCAAAAATACATATTGCATTAATAAAAATAATCTATCACTCTTTAAACTACATTTCATTGCAACCTTTGTCACCTTAGAACTTGTGTATGAAATGATAAAGCAAAAAGGTAAATTTTGGATATAAATACTACAAGATATAAAAACATAAGTATTAAATTTGATTTGTAAATATAACAAAACTAAGATCGTAGTTCAACAATCGTACGTTAATTAAGCAATGTCACTTTTTCTTTAGCTATATTTTTCAATCTTAGAAGAATTTTTTTATTATTTATGTTTAGGTTGTATTAAATTTTGTGAAAGCAAAAGGAAAGTTGTCATCATCAGAGCCGAGGCACATGTTTTAATTTTCTGTCTTCTTTGATCCCAAAAGTCAATTAATTGACAGAATTGTGATTAATTGCTCTCCTTTTGGATATTAAACAAACATTTTGTTCCTATTCTTACTTATTTCCAAACACATGCCTATTTAAGAATTAATTTTCATCTATATATATTCATTGCTTATTTGGTGTTTTACTACTACATGCAGCAGATATCACAATGTACAAATCAGCCACAGCCTGCAGCCTACCTATGGAAGTGGAAGCTTTGTTTGCTTCAGAGTTGAGAGCCTTGCATTCATGTTATGGATTGTGATTTTAATTAATTTGTGAGCTTTTTACTTTGTTGGCTTCAGATTTCAGAGTCTTGCTTGGATGTTATGGGATTGTAACTGTGATTTGTAATATTTAAAGATGTCATACACCTAGTGTGTCTGTTTGCATACTCTGCTTCAGCTATTTATTCTAGCGTTCTGTTTGTCTTTTTCACTCTTGTTTCTTTGGGAGTTAGAATCATGGAATGAATGATCATCTCATCTAGAAAGCTTTAATTCCGAGCAAATTAGAATTTTTGCTTGGAGCTTTGCTGCACAACAGTATATGGAGGGTGAATAATTTGTGAAAAATTATGAAGATGGTTGCAGACAGATTCTGCTCTATATGTGGTCCGCATTGTGGAATGTTACAAATTGACTCCTCTGCCAAAAAACACTATAAAGCATATCTTTGTTTCGACAGTACTTTTTTACTTTTTTTGCCAATTGTATATTTAATTTCGTCTTGAAAGGTATAAACCTATTTATTTACTTCTTGAATTTATTCACATATCGAGTATGAAAAAAACTCAGTCACAAAGTAAATGATCATTACTTATTTTCCTTTTTTTTTTGGGACTAATCTCTTCACATTAAAGGATTATGTTTACGTGCGTGTTAAACTTTTTTTTCTATAAAATTGTATTTAAACGTGTACTCTAATATACCTTTTTGATACTTATCACAGAAGGAAAAATATTTATATTCTTTGTATACTCTTGGAAATAAGTTTTAAATATCTGAAGAGGAAATCAGATTAGTTAAATTTATGCTAGAAAAAAGCTAAAATCATCCTATTTTGGTTTGGGCACAAGCTTTTTCAAGGACTCACCGCCTCAGCTAAACCTACATTATCCATTTCCATAACTATATGTGCAGCTTACTAATACAAGGACTCTAACTGCACGTTTGGTACAGAGAATAGCTAAGCTATTTTCTGTCTATTCTCAAGGGAATAGCTTACCTCCGTTTGGTATGGCAATATCACAAAGAATAGCTATTACTTAGTAATAGCTATTCTCTCAAAAGGGATAAAACTCAGGCATAGTTAAACCCGAAGTTCCCCATGGTTTTTACTATTCCGTGACCATGGGAATAGCTCTGAATTATAATAAGACTAAAATGCCCCTTATAACCTAAAAATATTACAACCATATACCTATAAATACTTTTTTTCTCCATTGTCCCTTTTCTTTCTCTCTCTTCCCCCATTCATTCCTCTCTTATTCTCTCTCTAAGTGGCACCAACGTTGGAGATGATGTTAGTGGCGACGGCGACGGCAGCGAAAGCGACGACTACTGTGACGGAAGCGACTGTGACGACGATTTTATGACCAAATATGGTCGGATCAGGTTACACCGGAGATTTAGCCAGATCTGACACTCAACGGCCAGATCTGGCAGCGGGAAGCACCGGATCTGGTGCTTCCCGACCAGATCCCACG
>NC_030854.1:34868364-34975287 GCF_000208745.1 Theobroma cacao
ACCAAACACTGTAATAAGTCATAATAATTATTCCTACTCTATTCCATTCATCATACCAAACTACATAATACTTATTCTATTCTATTCCCACCTCATTCTATTCCCACGTAATAACTATTCTATTCCATTCCTATCTATTCCGCGAACCAAACGTGCCATAAAAGTCAGAAGCAATGTAGAAAAGCAACGAAATCAGATCAAATAGTACTTCCTTGAGGTCAAAATATCTGAAAAATCCTTGTATTAATGCATTTTGTTCAATTTTGTCCCTCTACTCTAATTTAAAGCAATTTAGTCTCTCGATTTTAGAAATTACTCTAATCCCTCTCCTTAATGGTATTCAATTTAACTATTAAATAGAATGACGTCAACATTGACATAGTGCTGACATGGCATATTTTTACTAATGTGGCAATATGGGATAGCTAACAATGTCATGTCAGCATATCAAAGTGATGTGGCATGCCACGTCAGTATGCCAGAGTGATGTGGCATTTTAAGATATTGCCACCTGCCATGCCAAAAGACTATCATGTGGCATGTTAGGATGTTGCCACGTCACTATCTTCTTTTCCAAAAGATGATGTACCATTATGCCTAAACCCTTTCTTTTAATAATTTCTTAGTTTTGTTTTTTTTTTCTCTTTTTCTTTCTTATTTTTTCTTAAAACTACGTCATTTTGAAGTTTTCTTACACTTTCAAAAACCCTATTTATCCAAAATTCTTGAATTTATTGGTTTACATTCACAAAACCCTCTCTTTGTCTACCTCTCGCTGTCTCATCGTTGATCTATAGACCAAAAACCTTGACATGGTAAGTAACAATGGATTCTTAAGTTTATGGGTGTTAAGTTTTTTTAGTGATTTAAGTCTAAGAAAACATGCCTTAGTGTGTAACAAAGTGATTCACGTCTTGGCATGTAATATTAGTAGGAAGAAAGAAGCTTTGGCGTGTAATATATGGTGTTGAAGCTTCAACATTGGCATATTACATATAATGCTAAAGCTCTGACCTTGGCATGCAACATCTGGTATTGAATCTTTTTTATGATTATAGGAAATGTAACAAATACTATAACCTAAAAGCTAATTATCCAAATTTGAGAATTTTGGATAGTATCTTTTTGTTCAAATCCATTTCATCCCAATCATTTCACCCTAACAGTAATGTTGACATTAAATAATTTTTCAATACATCTTCTATTTTATGTCAAATTCCTTTTTGATTTTAAACTTTATCTCTATTGTGAAGATATTTAACTCCAAGAGTTTATGTCTTATTGAAATATAAAGATAGAGACTAAATTATATTCAAACGTGTTGTTATTGCACATCAGGTTCAAAAAAATGTTGTTACAGTTGAAAAAAAATTGTTACTCGCTTAAACTCCAAGAATTTATGTTGTAGTGAAATAAAAAGAAGTTACATGTTTAAAATATGTTATTATTACATGTCATGCTCAAAAAAATTAAATAACACCAAATCTTCAACACCAAATGTTAGATGCTAAGGCCTAAGCTTCAGTACCAGATATAACATGCTAAGGTCAAAGCTTTACCTCTATATGTTACATGCTAAGGTCAAAGTTCAACATCTAATGTTACATGTCCAGGCCAAAGCTTCAGCACCAAATGTTACATGCCACGGCCAAAGTTTCAGCACCTAATGTTACACGTCAAGACCAAAGCTTCAACACTAGATGTTACATGCCAAGGTCAAAGCTTCACCACCAGATGTTACATGCCAAGGTTCAACACTAGATGTTACATGCTAAGGTCAAAACTTCACCACTAGATGTTACATGCTAAGGTCAAAGCTTCAGCACCCGATATTACATGCCAAGGTCAAATCTTCAACACCATATATTACATGCCAAAGCTTCCTTATTCTTACTGATGTTACATGTCAAGACATGAATCACTTTATTATACACTAAGGCATGTTTTACCAGACTTGAATCACTAAAAAACCTTAACACCCATAAACCCAAGAACCTGTTCTTACATGCTATACTTTTTGGTTTGTAAATCAACGATGAGATAGACAAATAGAGGGTTTTATGAATGTAAACCAATAAACCCAAAAATATGATGTTGTCTTCCATATCATGCTCTTTGGTATGTAGATCGACGACAAGATGACAAGAGATAGACAAAGAGATAGTGATAGTGGTAAAATTAAAGAAAGTTTGATGATGAGAGAGAAAAATGGAGAGCACAATAGAATTGGGAGCAAAGCAAATAAATGGCGGGAGAGAAACTTTGGGAGCATTTAATTTGTTTGAAATGGTTTTAAGAGTATTTTTGCCATCTCATAACTAAAATTAGCAAAAAACAATTAACTTTATATTGAAGACTATTTTTAAAATGGGCTTGTGAGTAGGGTTGTTTCTTACAATTTCCTCTTATGTTTATGTGTGTGTGAAACTTTTTTTTTTCTATAAAAATTGTGACTATACGTGTACTCTAATATATCTTTTTATACTTATCGTAGAAAGAAAATTACTTATTTATATCCTTTGTATAGTCTCAAAAATAAGTTTTGAATGTCTTGAGAGGAAATTAGACTTGTTAAATTTATGCTAGAAAAAAGCTAAAATCATCCTATTTTGGTTTGGGCACAAGCTTTTTCAAGGACTCACCGCCTCAGCTAAACCTACATTATCCATTTCCATAACTATATGTGCAGCTTACAAAAACAAGAACTCTAAAAGTCGGTAGCAATGTAGACAAGCTACATAATTAGATCAAATAGTATTTCCTTGACTTGGAACATAAAAAGTAAAATCCACAATTTAACTACAAATCTCAATAACTTTATGAGTTTTCCTAGATTGAACAAATAAATAGACTTGAGTTTACAACAAGATTGTCAAATGCTCTAGATATAGCAGCCTAATAAGTGACATCAACATGGGAAAATGAACCTCCAACTTATAAGGTCCTTGTTTCTACGCACCTTTCTCACTACAGAGCTTCTTTATAAGATCAACAACATCCTGAACAGTTGCGATGCTTTGGGCATTGTCTTGTGATTCCAAATTCTTCCTCGAGTTCCATCACAATGTCAACCTGAAACGCATTCCACCAATGACAACACAAACTACCTGCAATAACCTTCAACTAAACAACTAGTAGGCAAAAGGTACACTGAGTGAAGAGGGAGAGAAAGCTTAAAGCTGGAAAGAACTAACAAAAACCATATTTATTGTGTTAGTCAACATTCAACAAGGAAAAGTGAAAAAAGGGGAGATAGGGCTTTAAGTCATGTGTCACGATCCTAGTGTGTAACCATGTGAATCCTACATTGTGGAGATATGCTCCCAGCAAGTAGAGCCATAAGTCTCACATCAAAGAGAAGCTCCTAAAAGGGACTCAAGGGAAGATGT
This sequence comes from Theobroma cacao, assembly GCF_000208745.1. Classification (NCBI taxonomy): domain Eukaryota; kingdom Viridiplantae; phylum Streptophyta; class Magnoliopsida; order Malvales; family Malvaceae; genus Theobroma; species Theobroma cacao. The sequence goes on from NC_030854.1 coordinate 34,871,754, forward strand.
TATTGAGCATTTAAGGGTTCAAATGAGACGTCTTTTGTAGGACAAAATCGTATACCTCACAGATTTATGCTATTCTTGTTTGGCTATGAGCATCCTTAGCACAGAAATTCCCAAGTGCCCTACATCTATTCGCCTCTGCCAACCTTGGTCGGTTTTTAGAGAATGTCTACTACTCGGAGATCTTCTCTAATTTCATTCAAGATCCTCTTGCACGGTTTAAATATTTTTAATGTGTGCAAGAGGAAGGAAGACTTGCATTTAGAGAATGTCTGTTACTCGGAAATGAAAGATGCTGGTTTCTTTGACACTGACTGGGATAGAGCACTGTATCAACTTTGAATTAAAAGATTCTCTTGTCATTAGGCTCTATAAATGAAATTAAATGTAACCCAGATTGAAAAATGTCTAATCAAAGAGTTTTTGATCATGTCCGCATGTAGTATGTACAAATATTACTATGGCACCGAAGTCAATAATCTAGATGTGCTTTAGCCTTAAGCTTCTCCATATCTGGCTTCATCAATTAGTCTTTGTTCTTGGTTCTATGTGTTTGATCAACCAGATGATTTGAGCTCAAATGGTTGATGGTTTTTTTTTAATTGACAAAAGGAAGATTTAAACTATGCTCTTTAAACAAAAGATCATGCACCAATCAATAAGTCAAATACTCAAATACTCAAATAGTTGATAATTTGAGTTATATAAAAAATCCTAAAGGTCATGGTGTAATATTTTCTGATTTTATAAAATCAAGTGCAAATAAAAGCCGTTTATTCAATTTTAGAGCAAAATAAATAATAGTATTCTTTACAACCTTATTAGCTGTATTACATAAATGTTAAAAAAAATGACAAATGATAAGTTATTTATGTTTATATTGGGAAAAGATAGAAATACCTTTTTGAGATTTGAACCACAATGCTGAGAGAAGGTTATCTTAATTGGCAAACACGAGACTAGTTAACGAAATATATGAGCCAGTCTTGTGTTTATAAAGTCTTTTTGTCCCTTTTTTGGGGGTGAAATTCAATAAATTTCTTGAAGCGTGAAGCCTGCTGACCAGAAAAGAGTTAATAAAGTTTAATAAAGAGGAAATTATGAGGAATAGTCTTTCTTGATAAGGACATTTTAAAAATAACTATCAAAATAAGTTTAATTATTTTTTATCATATTTATCCATGATTTGACAAAAATACCCTTGAAACTATTTCAAATAAATTAAACCATTCATAACAATTTCTCCCCATTTGTGTTTCTGATTTCTCTTTCACCATCCCAGTCTCTCAAATTTTATCGCTTTCTCTCTTCGGCATTCAAGCATCTACTATGCTTCTAATTTCTCTCTCCCACATTTTCAAATTTCTCTTTCTTATGCTTTCAAGACACCAAATAATGATTTTGATGTGCTCGGGTGGGTGGCTATTTGAGAAATTTGATTTTTAGGTATTTTGCGCAAAACTAAAACGGTAGAAATGATCACAGATGTTTGAAATAACTTTTAATTGAATTAATTCGGGACCAAAATACCAATAAACTCAAAAAATTGAAATTTATAAACATAGGTTTTCAAACGAAATTTTTTTTATTTTTAGTCGAAATAAGTGTTTTAGATAAGAAAATTTATATTTTAATTTATGAAAATATGTTAGAAACGCTTTAATCGGTGCCAAATTGTTAAAAAAAAAAAATGAAGAGAGTTGAGAGGATTTGAAATTTTGGTTCATAAGTAACAACAACATTTTAGCCATTAAAGTGTAACAAAATGTTTTTGAATATGACGTGTAACAATAATATTTTTTTTAACATAGCGTGTAACAACAATATTTTTTTTTAACATGACATGTAACAACCTTTTTTAACCATGGCGTGTAACATATTTTTGTACATGGTGTGTAACAATAGTATTTTTTTTAATATGGTGTGTAACAACTTAACCATGGTATGTCACATGTTTTTGTATATGACGTGTCACATGTTTCTGTACATTGTGTGTAACAACCTAACCATGGCGTGTCACCTGTTTTTGCACATGACGTGTAACAACCTAATCATGGCGGATAACATATTTTTGTATATGGTGTGTAACATCATAGCGTGTGATTTCATTAAGAGTAATTTTGTCCAACTTGATTAAAAATAGTTAAAATTATAAAGAGTGTTATTTTTTAAAAACATCTTATCTTTAAGGGTTATTTTTAAAAATGTCCCTTTAATAAAAATTCTCGTGTTTATCAAATTGTCTACTAGGCAAAGTCTAAACTTAAAAAAATGTGATTGAAATCAAATTACTCTTACATACTCAAGATATTTCTGCTGACTAGAAAGGGTTTAATAAGGTTTAATAAAAATTACTCTTCTTTTCCTAGGATTTCAATTTGATTCGCCTGTTTCTGCACAATATTCTTATATGTAGTAGCTTTAGATGGGTACCTATACTTGCCTAAATTGATATCCTTTTAGTATTCATTTTTTTTATTTCCTTTTTCTATTCCTCTTTATCCGAAGATATATTTGTGAAAGCCTGATGGCTATCTTTTACAAATCGTGACTCCCAATCACAAATGCAATAAAATTCAACTAAATTTCATGTAATTGAAAATTAGCAAGAATACAAAGCGAAATTAAGTCTTTCGTTCTTCTATATTTAATAGCAAAAAATGTTTGCAACCTAGCCATCACCGCATACATTTTCCATTAGATACAGTTTCCATTAGACATGGTCAAATCAAACGGACCATAAGAAAAGGAAAACAAAAAACATTTTGAACTTGGATAGTTATTGACCGGCTACCTAATGGAGATATTTTAAATTACATTGTCCAAATTAAGTGACATAAGGCAGCTGTCGATACCTATCATCAATACTAACAATATATTGGGTATTGGAGAATAATGATCATTAACAAAGCATTAAGCATATAAATATATTCGACTAATTGACTGCGAGAATGACATATATCTACCATCATTTAATTAGTTTATTACAGAAGACTTGTCATATATACTATGACCGGCACAATTGTTTTAAAAGGACCAAATTGCCCGGTTCAAATTCAATTCTTTCTTACTTTGGTGGTGCTTTGTCCGGATGTCTAAATCTTTTTTTTTTAATACGTAATATACATATATAATCAAATTACTCGGGAACACAACCTGTTAGACGTCTAAAAGTGAACTGTGCGTTTACCCAAAAGAAAAGTACTTTGATTCACGATGTAAGCTCAAGGCAACTTCGTAGAAAATTTCCGACTGCCTCATATCTTCTTTCTCTTAAAAAAAAAAAAATCCCCTTTTCTTCTTCCCTTGCTCTTTAGAGTTTAATTATGGCAGAATCGTTTCTGTTCAACATTGCAGAAAGGGTTCTTGAGAAAATAGCCCTCCTTGCTGTAGAAGAAGTTCGCTTGGCTTTCAACGTCAAAAATGATCTGGAAGAGCTTCAGGACACCATGACCCGCATCAAAGCTTTTCTTTTGGATGCTGAGCGGCAACAGCACCAGAATGAAGCGTTGCGCCTTTCCATTTGTAAGCTTAGAGACCTCTTGTACGATGCTGAAGATGTGATTGATGAGATCGAGTGTGAAGCTCTGCGAAAAGATGTCGTGAATTGTCCAAGCACCAGCATAAAGGTACGATGTTTGCCTTCATGCTTTGTTCCTCTAGCATTCTCTTCAAAAATGGGTCATAAAATCAAAGAGATCAATAAGAGGATAGACAAAATTGCTACTGAGTGGGACAGATTTAATTTAGGACAGCAAGTAGACAACCGACGTGTTATTCACAGGGAGACTCATTCTTTTGTGAATTCTTTGGATGTCATTGGTCGAGATGAAGATAGAGAAAACATTATAAATCTTTTAAAGGAACCAAGTGATGAGAGTGGAAACATCCCTGTCATTCCCATAGTTGGAATTGGCGGTCTAGGGAAGACCACACTTGCTCAATTCGTATACAATGATGAACGGATTATTAAGCTTTTCTCATTGAGAATATGGGTCTGTGTGTCAGAGGAGTTTGATCTTCGTAGATTGCTCCAAGAGATGATTTATTCTATAAGTAAAAAAAAATGTGATGATTCAAAAATTGACATCTTACAGACTCAATTGCGAAGTCTTGTGAATGATGAGAACTTTTTGCTGGTTTTAGATGATGTGTGGAATGATGATCGTGTCAAATGGATTGAGTTTAAAAATTTATTGATGTCAATGGGTAACTTATCCCAAAGTAAAATCATCGTGACTACTCGTTCTTTAAAGATTGCTTTAATAATGAGTTCGTGTGAGCCTTATGTATTAAAAGGTCTCTCTTATAAAGATTGTTTGACTTTGTTTACAACATGGGCGTTTAATGATGGAGATGAGAGGCGATATCCTAATCTCATGAGAATTGGGGAAAAAATTGTAGAGAAATGTAAAGGAGTTCCTCTTGCAGTGAGAACATTGGGAAGCTTACTTTTCTCCAAAACAGATGAATGTGAATGGATTTTATTAAGAGATAATGAAATCTGGAGACTTGAGCAAAGTGAAAATGATATTTTACCGGTATTAAAATTGAGTTACCATTATTTGCCATCTCATTTGCAACAATGTCTTACTTATTTATCATTATTCCCAAAGGACTATTTGTATGACACTGATTATATCATCCAATTCTGGATGGCCACTGGACTCCTCGCAAGCTCCAATCAAAACGAAGAGTGGGAAGATATTGGGATTACATATTTCAAGGAGTTATGGTTGAGGGGTTTTGTCCAAAATGTCATAGACCGCGGGTCATTTTACTGGTTTAAAATGCATGATCTCGCATTAAATCTATCACAAAGAGAGTGTTTAACAGTAAATCGTCAACCGATGAAAGTTGTTCAAAAAGTTCGACATTTGTCATTTTCTCCTGACAGTCCATTACGAGTTCCACAATCTTTGAAGAAGTTGAAACGTGTGCGGACAATAGTGGTTTCATCACTTCCATTTTCAAAAGAAAAGAGGAGCATTGATGAATCGTTTGTTAACGCCTGCATCTTGAATTTCAAGTATCTACGTCTACTTGATCTCTCCTATACATTGTTAGAGGAATTACCCGAATCCATTGGTACCTTGAAGCATTTAAGATATCTTAACTTGACCATCTGTCATAGGATGAGGAAAATTCCTAGTTCTATCTGTAAACTTCAGAGCTTGCTAACTTTGCGCTTACTTGGTGTTCCACTGATAGAAGTACCTGAAAGTTTGCAAAGCTTGATCAGTCTCAGATTTCTAGAGATAACCACAAGAGCTCCGCGTTTAAGGGATATTCAACCAGGATGTTGGAGTTCCCTTCAGTTTCTACTCTTGTACGAATGTGATTTTCTAGTATCTATATTTGATGGGATGCAACACCTCACATCACTTAGAAGATTGATTATCCGCGAGTGTGTCAGGTTGATCTCACTTCCAAGAAGTCTGAAATTTCTAACCAAATTAGAGGAAATCAAAATCGTTGGCTGCCAAAAAATCAATTTATGCATGGAAGTAGAAGAAGCAGAAGACCAAGACCTTCACTTGAGCCTTAAAACTTTCTCAGTATCGTGGTCAGATGCGTTAACGGATTTGCCACGATTGCTTCTTGAAGGATCTGCTAGCACTTTGCAGTCTATAAAAATTGGAGAGTGCGAAAACTTTGAGGTACTACCAGAGTGGCTACAAAATCTCACTTCACTTCAGAAACTTGAGATTAGTTATTGCCCAAATTTGTCATCTCCTCTGGAGGGAATGGATCGCCTCACTGCACTTACACAACTCAAAATTAAAGGTTGTCCGACCTTGAATAGAAGATGGCGACCAGTTGGGGGTGCAGATTGGCCCAACATTTCACACGTCCAAGAGGTTGAGGTATGCAGTAATCCCAGCCTCTCCTCTTGCTTCTCTCTAAGATTTTATTTCCTCCTTTCTCTTTCTCTTATTGCTTTTTCACTAGAGCTTTCTTCTCCTCCTCTAAAATGTTGTTGTTTGACCCGACGATATGAATTTTACGTTGCCCTGTTATTTAATTGTTATGGTATCAAACTTCTTTTTTTTGTATTTTTTCCCTAAAGTTTACTATAACAAAAGATGATTTAAAAGACTAAATGCTTCCTTTTTCATTTGCTAATCAAATTCATCGATTTTCCTCAATCGTCAATCTAATTTTGGGTTTTAACTGGAACATTTGTAGGTAGACCTGTGAAGGAGCTTCCAATCGGAATAAAGGATCAACAGGTGACCTTTCATTTATTGGCATAATAATCTACTTTAACTAGTACAATAATATAGCTTATATATGATTACAAACTTTGAATTCTTTTCCAGATTTCTTTTTTATTTTTTCTTCTGTATATCACCAACAAAATTCAATGCTTGTATTATACAAAGGTAAAATTTGGATATAAATACTACAAAATATAGAAACATAAATTTTAAAATTTGATTCATTAATATAACAAAAGTAAGATTTTAGTTCAACAATCATTCGTTAATTAAACAATGTTACTTTTTCTTTAGCTATATCTTTCAATCTTAGAAGATTTTACTTATTATTTATGTTTATGTTATATTAAGTTTTGTGAAAGAAAAAGGCAAAACGAAGTTGTCATCATCAGAACCAAGGTAGATGTTTTGATTTTCCATCGTCTTTTGATCCAAAAATCAATTGATTGACAGAATTGTAATTCATTGTTATCTTTTTGGATGTTAAATACATATTTTATTCCTCTTCTTAATTATTACCAAATACATGTTAATTTATATATATTCTTGAGCTCATTTGGTATTTCACTACTACATGCAGGCTGATCTCGTGATGGATAAATCAACAACAGCCTGCACCCTATGGAAGCTTTCACTATGTTTGCTTCAGAGTCGAGAGCTTTGCATTCATGTTAGGGATTGTGATTTTAATTAACTCGTGAGCTTTTTACTTTGTTCGCTTCAGATTTTAGAGTCTTGCTTTGATGTTATGGGATTGTAACTATTGTTTGTAATATTTAAGAATGTCCAACGAAAGTTGTGCATTTGTCAAATTTATGTGTATTGATTTTTTTATTTTTTTATATTTTCTTGAATTGTGTGTTTTGTTGCTTGATGGTAGACTTATAGACTAAGTAAGTGACTTGATATCCTTTCGACATTTTCACACTTAAAAAAGTAATCTCAATGTAATTTGACTTTCGTATATTATGTATAATATTTAGTCTTTAGATTCACTAAATTGGGTTAAATATACAAAATGTGTATATATGGTTTTTTTTTATCCTAGATTTAGAAGGTTGTTTGTGCAATACATGATTTCTTGTTTTGAATTTTGAATATAATTTTGTCCAATTTATATACATATAACTATCTTTGTGAATACAAGCATAAGATGCTTAGTTTGAAATTGATATGCGAAATACTAAATGTATTTTGTTAAGATGGATAAATACTGCTTATATATTTGAGATAATTTCAAAATAAGTTTTATATTATCTCTAATTAGTCTGGTTATGCTCTGATATGGTCCATGAGTGTTAAATGTTAGTTATGTAGACATGTATTTTGTTATTAGAAACCAATTTCAAACTACACCATCGATTACAAAATAATAGTTATTCTAATATTTGTTTTGTGCAGCCATTTTTGTTTCTAATATACTTCTGACCTATGTTATTGGGATTAATTGTGGCTATCGTTTTGATTCTAACCCATGCCACAAGGTTAATCGTGATTTTCTTTATGATTTTAATCTATACCACAAGGATTAAGTGTGGTCATAACATGTTATAGAAAATCACTAAAATTTCATCTTTATGAAATCATGTTTAGTTCTATTATCTGAAAATATAATTTTTGAAACAAATATGCTTATGAATGAGATTGCTTAATTTTGCTTTATTATTTTTAATTTTGATAATTTTGATCTAAATATTTTAAATATGCTTAATCCAATTGAAGAGATGTCAATGATTACTTACTCAATGGTAGTAATTATTCTTTTAATTTTCTTCATTTTAGATTTCGATTTTTTTGCTTCCTTGTGTATTAAATTCGTTGGATAAGGATTTTGGTTGGCAAGATTAGTATCTATATTTTATCTTGTATAAGCTTCAATGGGAGTATTTGGTTTTGATTAGTAAAGGATTGTTAGCTAGATGAAAAAAATTTATCTTTCAAATAATTATATACTTTTTATATATTTGAAGATTTAAATTATAGTGTGTAAATTTTAAAAAGTCGGTTAAAGATACTATATTTGGTTTAATATGATATCTATGAAAAATGACCTTGTCATATTTCAAATTCTTGGATTTGGGCGTAAGAACTGTAACCCAAACAATATGAAAAATCAAATTTTGGATTTTCGAGCTTGTGAAGTTTGGCGTTCCTAAGTAATATACTTTATGCTAAAAATAATGAAGTTACTAGGAAAAAGACAGCGTTACACATCAATAGTCAACTGTTGTTCACCAAAAAAAAAAAAGTCAACTATCAAACAGAGGTCATTTGATGCAAAATATTAGCTCAAGGCAACTTGGAAGAAAATTTTTGAGCTCTTAATATCCTGTGTTTCCCTGTAAAAAAATTCCCATTTTCTTCTTTCTTTGCTCTTAGAGTTTAATTATGGTAGGATTATTTCTGTTCAATATTGCAGAAAGGGTTCTGGAGAAAATAGCCCTTCTTGCTGGGGAAGTTCTCTTGGCATTTAGTGTCAAAAGCGATTTGAGAAAGCTCCAGGACACCATGAGCAGCATCAAAGCTGTGCTTTTGGATGCTGAGCGGCAGCAGCACCAGAATGAAAAGTTGCGCCTCTGTATGTGGAAACTCAGAGACATCTTTTATGATGTTGAAGATGTGCTCGATGAATTCGAGTGTGAAGCTCTACGGAAGCAGATCGCGAATCATCCATGCATCAGTGTAAAGGTACGATCTCTGGCTTCATGCTCTTTGCCACTTGCATTCTCTGAAAATGGGTCATAAAACCAAAGAGATCAATCAGAGGTTAGACAAAATTGCCGCTGACTGGGGAAGGTTTGATTTAGGAGTGACAGGTGATAACCGACGGGTTATTCATAGGGAGACCCACTCTTTTGTGAATTCCTCTGATGTCATTGGTAGAGATGTGGATAAAAAAAACATTTTAGATCTTTTAATGAGACCAAGTGAGGGTAGAAACATCCCTGTCATCACCGTAGTTGGAATTGGGGGTCCAGGGAGGACCACACTTGCTCAATTTGTGTACAATGATGAACGGGTTATTAAGCATTTCCCATTAAGAATATGGGTGAGTGTTTCAGAGGAATTTGATCTTGCGAGATTGCTTAAGGAGATTATTTACTCTATAAATTCAGAAAGATGTGATGGTTTAACATTTAATGCAATGCAAACTCGTTTGCGAAGTCTTTTGAGTGATAAGAAATTTTTACTTGTTCTAGATGACGTTTGGAACGAAAATCGTCAGAAATGGATTGAGTTAAGAACTTTATTGATGTCATTGGATAATCCGTCTCAAAATAAAATCATTGTTACTACTCGTAGCTTGAAGGTTGCTTCAATGATGAGTAGTATTCACCCTTATCAATTAAAAGTCCTCCCTCATAAAGAATGTTTGACTTTATTTATAACATGGACATTTAATGATGGAGACGAGAGACGGTATCCAAATGTTATAAGAATTTGAGAAGATATTGTAAAAAAATGCGAGGGAGTTCCTTTGGCAGTAAGAACATTGGGAAGCTTACTTTTTTCGAAAACAAATGAACATGAACGGATTTTTATAAGGGATAATGAAATTTGGAGACTTGAACAAAGTGAAAATGATATTTCACAGGCGTTGAAATTGAGTTACCATCATTTACCGTCTCCTTTGCAACGGTGTCTTGCATTTTTGTCTTTGTATGAAAACGATCACATCTATTACGATGATGATGTCATCCAATTTTGGATGGCCAATGGACTGCTTGAATATCCAAAGCAAAACCAAGAGTGGGAAGATGTTGGGGGTCGATACTTGAACGAGTTACGGTCAAGGTGCTTCATCCAAGATGCTGATTACGGAGGATTTAAGATGCATGATTTGATACATGATCTTGCATTAGATGTGTCACAAAAAGAGTGCAAAACTTTATATCGCCAAACGGAAAATGTTGATGAAAAAGTTCGGCATGTGTCATTTTGTGATGATCAATCATTCATAAAAGTTCCTCTAGTTTTAAAGGAATCAAAACATGTGCGAACAATAATTGCCCAAAACCTCTCAAAGGAATTAAAAACTATTGATAAATCTTTTATCAAGTTTTGTGTCTCGAACTTTAAGTATCTACGAGCACTTGATTTAAGTTATTCGTCATTGAAGGCTTTACCGAATTCTGTTGGTACCTTGAAGCACTTACGATACCTTGACTTGAGTTCTTCTCGCATAAGGAAACTTCCAAGTTCTTTCTATAAGCTTCGAAGCTTGCAAACGTTGAGAATGTGGGATACTACTTTGAAGCGGTTGCCTGACAACATGCAAAGCTTGATTAGGCTTAGATATCTAGAAATAACCATTGAAGCTACGCATTTGAAGGAAATTCGACCAGGATGTTGGAGTTCTCTTCACTATTTGGGCTTGCTTGGGTGTGGCAATTTAGAATGTTTATTTGAAGGGATGCAATACCTCACATCACTTAGAACATTATATGTGGCAGGTTGTTCTAAACTTGTCAGATAGCCACGAAGCCTGAAATTCCTAACCAAATTAGAACACCTTCATATACTTCGGTGTCGAGCAATCAATTTACACATGGAACCGGAAGAGAAAGAAGACCAAGACCTTGCTTTGAGCCTTAAAACTTTCTCAATATGGGGCTTAGAAGCGTTAACGGATTTGCCACGATTGCTTCTTGAAGGATCTGCTAGAACGTTGCAATGTATACAAATCAACATCTGTGGCAAATTTGGGGTACTACCAGAATGGCTGCGAAGTCTCACTTCACTTCAGAAACTTGAGATTCGTTATTGTCCAAAATTGACATCTCTTCCAGAGGGAATGGATCGCCTCACTGCACTTAGACAACTAAAAGTTGAAGGTTGTACGACCTTGAGTGAAAGATGCCAACGAGATGGGGGTGAAGATTGGCCTAAAATTTCACAAAGTCCGAGAGGTTGAGGTATGTAGCAATCTCTCCCTCTCCTCTTGCTTCTCTATAAATTTTTTTTTTACTTTTGTCTCTTTCTCTCGCTGCTTCTTCACTAGAGTTTTCTTCTTCTCTTTCTCTAAAATGTTGTTGTATGTGTTAGAATTGAGATTTTACTTCTCTCTGCTGCAGATTAGTGGCAGACAATTAGGCATGCTTATGTTCACTTACATTACTTGTTTGTGCTGATAAATGCTGTTGTAGTACTTAGCCTGTTGCCTTAGCTTCGTGATGGGCATGCCTTATGCAGATTTGCCTGTCAAATAGTGAAAATATGTTAGATATTTTGATTACTTAGGCTTGTATATATATATATTAGCAGTCCAATGAATCAAAGTGAATCAATTCAAGCAGCATGTTGGCTTGTTCTTCCTTCCTTTAGCTTCTGATATTTTATATTCTTAAAGGTGTGACTCGAGAATATGAATTTGCATTCTCCTGTTATTTAGTTGCTATGGTATAAAACTTCTTTTTTGTTATTTTTTCTAAAGTTAACTATAATAAAATGATTTAAAGGACTAAATGCTTCCTTTTTCATTACTAATCAAATTCATCGATTTTATTCAATCCTCAATCTAATTTTGGGTTTTAATTGGAACATTTGTAGGTAGACTTCTGAAGCTGCTTCCAATCGGAGTAAAGGAACAACTGGTGAGCTTTCATCTATTGACAAAATAATCCTTTTTAACTACTTCCTACAATGCTATTCTTTTATCTTCTGTATATCACCAACAAAATTCAATGCTTGTAGTATAAAATACATATTGAAATACATGTCTATTTAGGATTTAATTTTCGTCTGAATATATTCGTTACCTCGTTTTGTAATTAGCTACTACATGCAGCAGATCTCATGCAACCCAAGGAAGCTTTTACTTTGTTCGCTTCAGAGTTGCGAGCCTTGCAATACTGTTATGGACTGTGATTTAATTAATTTGCGAGCTTTCTCCTTTGTTCGCTTCAGATTTCAGAGCCTTGCATTGATGTTATAGGATTGTAACTGTTATTTGTAATATTTAATAATGTCATGCACCTACACAGCCAGACCTATCTGTGTTTGTTTGCATACTCTGCTTCAGTTATTTATTCCAGTGTTCTGTATGTCTTTGGAACTCTTGGTTACTTGGGATTGAGGATCATGGGATGAATGATCATCTATCTAGAAAGCTTTAGTTCCGAACAAAATAGAATTTCTGCTTGGAGCTTAATTCGCTGTATTAACAGTATATCTAGAGTGAATAATTTGTGGAAAATTAGGAAGATGGTTGCAGATAGATTGTACTCTGTATGTAGTGTGTATTGTGGAATGTTACAACTGCCTCATCTATCAACAAACACTAAAAAGGACATCTTTGTTTCGACAGTACTTTTTACTTTTTCTGACATTTGTATATTTAATTTCGTTTTGAGTGGTATAAACCTATTTATTTACTTATTTTAAGTTATTGATATATAGAGTATGAAGAAACTGGGTCACAAAAAAGAAAAATATTTAATTATATTCTTTTTATATTGTCATAAACAAATATTTTTGTGTCCCATGAGTTAATTTTGTGCTAGATAAAGACAATTATCCTATCTTGCCAATGAAATTACTCCCATAAACAATTATCCTGTTATGCTAGATAAACATTCCGGATTAATTCTCATCTCAATCATACCACAACCCAAGTCATTTAAGCACTTGAACCCATACTTGAGTTTAGCGTTGAAAAGATCCTCTTCGCAGGGTGTTAGGCTCTAGGGACTCACCCCATCAGTTAAACCTACATCACCTATTTCCATAACTAAAACAAAAATTCTAGAAGTCGGTAGCAACGTAGAAAAGCGACACAATCAGATGGAATAGTATTTCCTTGACTTAGAACACAAAAAGTCAAATCCACAATTTAACTAAAAATCTCAACAACTTTATGAGTTTTCCTAGATTGAACAAATAAATAGACTTGAGTTCACAACAAGGTTGTCAAACGCTCTAAGAGATGGCAGGCTATTAAGCGACATCAACATGGGCAAATGAATCTCCAACTTAGGTCCTATTCTCTAGGCACTTTTCTCGCTGCAGAGCTTCTCTACAAGATCTGCAGCATCCTGAACAGTTGTGATGCTTTGGGCATTGTCCTCTTCCACAGCAATTCCAAATTCTTCCTCAATTCCCATCACAATCTCAACCTGAAATGGCATTTCACCAATTACCAACACCAACTACAAGTAATAACCTTCAAGTAAACAACCAGTTGGCAGACGGTACACTAAAGAAAGGGATAAAGGGAGAGAGAGAGCTTAGAGTTGTAACGAACTAACAAAAATCATGTTTATTGTGTTTGTCAAACGAAAAAAGTGGGGAGAATGGGAATCAAGCCATGGGAAGAACCAAAAAGACACTTCTCTTATTTGACTATGAGCATCCTTGTCCCAGAAAGGCCCTAGGAAGTGCCCAATATCAATTCCTTCCATCCACCAACCTTGGCCTTTTAAGGAAGACGACTTTGAAGCACATTTATAGAGTGTACATGATACTTTTGCTTCAATCAAAACAAAAGCATGTAGTTGTCAAGCAAGCTAAGATAGAAAACAGATGAATTAACATGGACAGCAAATAAAACTGCATATGCCCATCTTGATAAAGAAAATTAGATAGGCTAGAGAAAAGGGGATAATCCCAAGGCTATATAGACTAGTTATAGACTAGTGCATCTAAAACAAACAGCTGGGCAAAAATTCATTATAATCTAATAAATGCAAGCTCCTTTTCATTCTGGACCCTACTTTTAGCCAAAAAAGAAGAAAAGGAAAAGAGAACAAAATTCAAAGACACACTTCAGATGTTTAATGATAGTTGAGGGAGTACCGTATCAAGGGAATCAGCTCCAAGGTCAGCAAATTTTGAATCACCAGTGACTGGTTTGTCATTTGGTAGAGCTAGTTGTTTCCTTACTATTGCACATACCTTATCCACAGTCTCTGGTTTGGCCTGCCCAATGACATTTAACTCAGCCATCAATGTCATCTTATTCACCAAAAGTACAACTGTCATTTCTAGATAAATGCCTAGATCATAAATAGCATATAAACAATAAACCCTGCATATGATGCACAAGAAATATTATTTCATAAACTAAGAAGACAAACAATTAAACCATATTTTCCAACCATCCCACATGGGAAATATCAAAGAGAGAAAAATAGTTCCAAATATTATATACACTGCCAGTGGAGTGTAAATACTCAACAAGGGGATTCATATCTTCACCACATTCTCATTTAGTTGACAATTCAATGTTAATTTCCTTATTATTGGTCAAATGGACACATGACAAAAATGTTAACACCCTTGTGAAGTCTTTGCCTTCCACAAATGACTATACAATAATCAAAAAGAAAATTACTATTTAAAATTTTTTTATTCTTTTTATCCATAATTTGGCAACATTGATGCAGTGCCTATGCAGGTAAACACAAGAACATGAACAATATAGAAACTCATATCCTTTCATTCATCTAGAAACATACAGCACAGGAAATCCGCAAGCGAGCAGGCATTGGACGCAAATTAAATGAGAGGCTGCTTCTTCCCTGGTTCATAAATGAAACCAACTTCAAGCCAGAAACCCTGGTTGTAGCCTGTTCAAAAATGTCCAACCGCATGAAAATCAGTCAATAGTTTTCATAAGAGAATAGCATTAAAAGAAACAACTATCCTCAAAGATATTTCAACACCTTATACAAGCAAAATAGACCTTTACTTTTTCAATTTTATAACAGCCAACTTTACCCATATGCAATTCTACAATCATATAATATGTCATTTGTATAACTCCAAATTTCTACAATCATGTTTGAAAATATGCAATTCCCCTGGCCCCAAAGGTCCCAACTTTACCCATATAATATGTCATTTGTACCTGCTAATCTACGTTATACTTCAATATAATTCTATAAATTATGTTTACCAAAAACCAGGACAACAAACCTGCTACAACTTAAAACCAATAATGCACACAAAATCTATATGTTTCCTCTCCACAACAGCTCATCGAAAGCAAAAACAAATACTGCTTTCATCTGGTTATTGCTCTAGCTACTTGCTTTTTGCTCCCTAAAAAGTTGCTAAAAATCAAAATTATAATTAATTAAAAATGAACAGATAAATATAATGCAACACCAATTTCAACATAATTGTTCAATATAAAAGTAAAGTAACGCATTATGTTCTCCAGATGCACTTTTTACTTTTTTTTACTTTGCCAAAAAACAAGCAGTAAAAACAACGACAAAACATCAGAAAATTTCAAATCTCAGATTACCCAGATCAAATCAGCAATCAAAGAAAGTGAACTAACAAAATTAAGTCTAAAGCCTCATTTCGAACACTAAAAAATCAGCATTTCATTAACAAAAAGTAAAATCTTAGCAAGACCAGCTAAAAGAACAAACAGATCGGACATTTTAAAACTAAAAAAAAAAAGATTACAGTAAAACCAATAAAGAAGATGCAAAAAGGGAAAGAAGGAAAGAAATTGTAGCCAGTAAGATTTGAAGGAGGAAAAGATTGAAGAGAAGAAATACCAGGGTGTGGCGAGGCTGCATGGAGATTGATGAACCAGCCATGGATGCCATTTGAGAGTGTTGAAGAAGAAAAAATGAGATGAAAGGGAATGAAAAACGACGGAGTGCACGAAGAGCGTGTGGGGAAGATTGGCAGTTAAGGGTGAGGGGGCAACTTATACCGCTGGACGTTTTGTGATATTGACAAGGATTTGTATTTCTCGATCCAAGGTAGGGTTTTATATTTTTTATGTTGTAGAGCAATTTACCGTAAGCTAGTTCACGTGATTTGTGAATCTTGATATTGCCACGGATGGAATTTTGAGGTGCACGGCCAATGGAGGGGAAATGTGTGCAATGAAATGGCGGATGGTCCATTTGTTGATAAAATTGGACTGGATCTGAATGAAATGGGACCTAAACAAAAGGGAATGGGCTAGGCTAATTCACACACCATTAGCCCAAAAGATGGAAGGGGACCCAATACAAGAATAACACCCTTTTTTGATTTTATGCTAGAAAGTTCAGGGGCATTGTCAAGATGGGCCGTACTGGGCACACTCATCTGGTTAGTTTACAATGAGCTCGGCGTATGATCAATTACGGAAGGCTTGAAGGCTTCTAGCCTCAGTAATGCAGCCGTGGAAGCTGAATGGAATTTGGCTTGGGGCTGATCAGGACGTCAGCGTATGTGCGTGTTTTTGTTTCAATGTCTTCGTATTAAAATCTTCACAAATCATGAAAGGGTACGTAGAGGCGAAGCTAGACCATCTTTGAAGGAGAGATCAAACATAAAAAGACATTAAATAGTTAAAAAAATTATATATAATTTATTTATCACTCATCTCAAAAATTAAATAAAATTCAAAAATTATTGAACATACAAAAAAAAATATACATTAACAGTAATAATGATGTCATTTATATATATATGACTAAATAATCTTTCTCACTCTTTACATGCAAGAATGAAAAAGAAAATAATTTTTTAAATTCAAATGAATTATCTCTTTATTTTGTGTGTTCTAACTTTTCTTTTATTTTCTATTTACTTCTTAAATTGCTAATTAGCATATTGAGTTATTGAATTGAACTCTTGAAATATAATATGTTATGATAAACTATTAGGTTTGATTGTTAAAATATAATATATTATGATATGTTTAGATTTATTTTAAAATTTAATGGGTTTGAATCAGTAGACTTACTTTTATTTTTTAAATTTGATAAACTTAACATATTAATTTAGAATTTATTTAATAGGCTGAACTAGCAATATGCTAACTATAACGACTCTACCTTTATCAAACAGTATGAAGAATAAAATTAATTATAAAATAAAAATTATTTTGAGAGCCATTAAAAATATGTATAATAAATAAAATTGTATTGAAAGAAATACAGTTATTTCATTTTATCAATTTGTGTATATATATCCTTGTTACTTAAATGTTGCATCATATATACTAGAATGCATTGGTTATTCTGAATAAAAAATAATATATTGATGAAATTTTAAGTAACAGTGCAACACTGCAACTTATATTTGAAAATTACATAATAATTTATTTATTTTTAAAGATTAAAATCATTGAAAATAAAATTCATATAACAAAAAAAAAATATGACAAGTAGAAGATAAAATTCACATATGACATAGTAAGAAAAAGAATATGATTGATAGTTCGTAAAAATTTGTGAAAGAAAATTTATAAAAATTTAAAATATATGAATAAATAGAATAGAATTAAATGAATAAATAAATATAAATAATAATATAAATTGAAAGAAAAAATAAAAAAACTTTAAAATTAAGTCAAGCATATGAAATTATTATGTTATTCTTTATTTGTATTAATCATTAAATAAAAAATTATTTTGGGGGTCATTAAGAAAATTTATAAAAAAATTAAAAATATATATATAATATCTAAAATTTTTTAAAAATTTTAGGGAGAGGCTCCGCCCATAAGGGCATGTCGACGATTGTCGACTATTGCAACTTGTTCTCGATGCAAATTGGATGATGAAACAATTCTACATTTGCTTTAGGATTGTTCAACTACAAGTTCCTTACGGCTTCCGCTATTACCTCAAAATAATGTTGATAACTTCTTTTCTACAACTATGGGTGAGTGACTTTCCTTTAATCTCATAAATTATAAGATGCATGTTTATGGTGCTTCCTATAAAACTGTGTTTAGAGTAAGTTATTGGTACTTATAGAAGTGAAGGAATTTAGAAGTATTTAAGAACAGTTTAATTCCTATTGAAAGCTATATCAACATAATAAAGAGTATGGTTACTGCACTAAATCTTGCCATGAATATACCGAATGTGCTAGGTGGAAATTTACGTAAGAAACAAGAGATCTTAGTAGCGTGGTCACCCCTACCATTGGATTGGGTTGCAGTTAATACAGATGGTGCCTACCGAGACTCTGTCCAAGGAGCTGCCGCTAGAGGAGTGCTTAGAGACTCTGAGGGTGTGTGGATTGGGGGCTATGCCTGCAACTTGGGAAAGTGTAATGCCTACCAAGCAAAATTACGGGGAGTGTATCATGGTCTTTCTCAAGCTTGGGAGAAAGGATTCTAAGCAATCACTTCTTCATCTACACATCCTTGTGATAACTTAGACCTCATTCGAGCGATTAGGGAAATCCTACATCAAAATATGGAAGTCAAGGCAAATCATGGCAATAGAATTGCTAACTTCATGGCTAACAGAGGCTTTGAGATAAGGTATAATGTTCAGTTTTATGATTGTCAACCAATAAAGGCTACTTCCTTGTTTATGAATGATATGTGGGGTATCTGTTTTTTCAGTATGGTTAGATAAATAAAATATTTTTAAAAAAATTATTATCTTATATATTGATTATGGAGCTTTTGAATTTTATAAGTCCACTTACATAATTGAGATGTGTTCATTTTGTAATTATATTAAGGTATAATTGTTTAAAAAATTCTTGAACTATTTTAAAAAATTTAAATAAATTAATATTTTTCTATTACGTTCAATCAAATCTATATATTTTTATTTTAGATCAAATATGTTTTTATGATTAATTGTCATTAATTAAAATAAAATTTATCATTTTATATTCACCGGTACTAACATAGAAAGTAAAAAAATATCACATGATTATGCTATCATACCATATCAACATGCTATATCACTATCCACTATAACATGTCAACATGTCATATGATATTTTGATTAATGATAGTTAATGAATAATTAATTATAAGAGTTTATTGATCCAAAATAAAAATACAAGACACTATTGATTAAACGTAAAAAAAAACTTATTTGAATTTTCTTAATAGTTTAAAAGTTTTTTAAGTATTATGGCTTTTTTTTTAATTTATTAATTTCTTATATAATTTACATATATGTTTCATACTAAGAAAAATTACTTAAATTGAATGTTTAGTTCTATATAAATAATATCAGATGACCTTAGGAAGGAAGAATGATATGAATTATGTGATAAAATGAGGATATTTTACTATTTACGTCGTCTTCTTCTTTTCAGTCTAGCTTGGCGCTAGATATAAATTGTATCGTTCAAACTTTTGACATTTTCAAGTCAATTCTCGTGTCAAAATCATTTTAACTCTTTACCAAATTCACGTGATCTCGTGTCATGAGTACATTTTGGGCTTGACTTTTATGTTGGAACTGACTCTTTAAAGTAAAAAGTCTTTGCCAAATGTTGAAGTAACTAAGCTTACTCTTAAAACTTCTTTAAAAGATTTGATTTCAAATCGAAATCTGTGTGTTTAATTGTACGCGCAATTATCTCATAATTCAAATCCAAAATCCTAAAAAAAATAAAAATTGTGCATAAATGATAAGCAAGTCTTAAAAATATATATCCACCGTCAAAGAGACTCCACTTATCTTTAATACAAACATCTTCAGACACGCAAAAAACAAACTTTCACGGTTGCTATTGAACCCTTCCCTACTAGCCGGCCAGCTTCTTTGTCAAAATTAAATGCGATGATATAAAAAGAATCAGCCAGGTTGCCCATTGGATGGTGGTCCATAAATGGCAGTTGATTGGGGACGCTTGAGAAGTGGTTTTCACGTACACATCTCAGTCCTTAATTTCTTCATGGTTTCTGTCCATTTCCTTGGCCTCCCAACTAACCGGTTGGTTTCATTTCACTTTCATGCCTTCCGATTACTAGTCTTGATTCGCTTAATGGATCCCATAACAACCTTCCTTTGCCCACCAAGATTTCATCATTTTGCAGGAACAATAATTCATTTTTGTTTATCTGCTAAAATTTGATGAGCCTGCCTCGATTTCTGTGTAAAAATTAAGCATCCAGCGTGTGCAACATAAGATTCTAAAACCTCTAACTGCCTTCTGTCAAATGGAAACTTACCATGTTTTGGAGAGTCAATTTCTAGTGATCATCTAATGTTAATTAAGATCATTTAATTTGATAATTGTTAGTGTCGTTAAAAAAAAACTTGAGATGTTTTCCTTTGTTTTCCATTATAATGGTGAGATAACCTTTTTTTTATAATAAATCTTATTCCATTATAAGTTTTTTTCAATTTAAATTTGAAATTTTCAAACTTTAAATATTAAGTTTTAATTACAGTGTCATCATGAAGAGTATTTTTCCTAAATTTAGAAATTGAAAAAGGACTTCTAATTTTTTTCACCTCATAAAAGTTTTCAAAAGTCATTATTAATAGACAATTTATAATGTATTGACACATATATTATAAATATTTATATTATCAAAGCCGATCAAAAAATACAACCTAATATATATTAGCACGAAGTCACTTCCTGATGTCATGTTTCTTGGATCAAGAAACAAAGCATTTGAGTGATGATTAGGGATGACAATGGAAGTTGATAGGACGAGGATTGCCTCCTCACCTCGCCCCATCATGTCTCGACAATCATGGTTGTCGTCTTGTCTCATGGATGTTAAATTCTTAACTTCATTCATGTTTTTATAAATTTTTGTAACATTTATATTTATATCGCTTTATTAATAATTTTTTGTATAAAAATCATTTCAATTTACATTGTTAACAAAAAAATCATGTAATTAATGTACTTTCATCTTATTATTAATATAATTATAATTTTTTGTCAATTTACATAATAATATATAATTACCACAAATTTAAATGAAATAAAAGTGTCTAGCACTTTTTTCAAAAAAACAAGTGTCTAGCACCAAACATAATATAATTTTAAAAGAATTTATGGTAAAAATAATAATAAGTCTTTCCATATATAATAGATTTTAACTTTTTAAATTCAACATAAATATTTAAATTTAATTAATTAAAAATCTTTGAATATTAACGTAAGCCAGACGGGGTGACTCGTGAGGCGGGCAACCGTACACCATAATCGACCCCCCCTCGACCCGCCTTGTTAAGACGAGTCGGCTTTTTCCATCTCTATAATGATATGATTGGACTTAGGCTTGAAAGCTGAAATTTGCAATGAAGGGTTGGTTTTTATTCAATGTGGAATGTCAGTCACGTGGTGTGAAATTTGTCTGCAGGGAAGACTGAAGGCAAGAGATCGTGTAGAATTTGACTCCCATTATCACAAATCTATTATCTTTAAAAAAAATATAAGTTTTAATTAAATTTTTATATATTATAATTCATTAACAATGTATAAAATTATACACTAATTAATAAATAATTTGTCAAATATGCATCCAAACATTTGACTCATTGATTAGTATATAATTTTACTGTTTAAAGAGTAAGATTCGAATCCTCCTTCATTCAATTATCAAAATAATCTATCAAATATAATTTTTTTTTACTTAATACTTATTATTTACTTTTTTGTAATTAAATTTTTATTTATTAAAAAATAATAAAAATTATTATTACAAAATAACAACGAATTTCTATATATCGACTAAGGTCCTTTTTTTTTAAACAAATTGTTGAAAAACAAAAGGTCGATTTTTTAATTGTACTACATAAACAAGGTATACTTTTTTTTATTTTTATTAACCAATATGTCATTTTCATGTGGTTTTATTCCATCAATTTAATTCCTCATTGCATCCCAACTTTTTCAATTTTGATTATTTTTTTTCTTTTGCCCAAAAGAAAGCACCATATTGCCATGTACTTTAATGTAACCGACCTAAGTAAAGGCACCACATTCCTAAACAAATGTACAACTGAAATTATTTTGATCAAACTTTGACAAGCATATATATTCTTTTGAAAAGTGAATTTCTTTTTATTTTTTTGAAAATAAAAAGTTGAGAAAAAAATTTGTCATAATGCATTATTTTTTGTCTCAATCATATTCCACTATGGCAATTCAACTTTTGGGGCACTTTGTCTTTTTGGGGGAAAAACTTTCCATATAGAATCTCTCCATTTTTCATTGATACGAGGCTAGCAAGCTCATGCATGGAATCGCATTCCACTCAAAATAATAATAATAATAAATCTCAAATGATGACAACAACGATACGTGTTGAATGATAAATAATTTATTTTATTATTAATTTTTTTCACCGACAAACAAAATACATACATCGAATAACATATACTTGAAGAAGAAATTCGATTACGTGATTGTTTAATTATAAATTAATTAATTGAGACACATGTTGAAAAAATATCATAAAGAAGATATTGTTTGATATTTTTAATAAACCACATATTTTATTAATGATTAAAGAATAAGATGTAGGTAACTTGTATCCATTGAGTGATGAACCTTTGTCGCCAGGCATTTGGAATCCCTACAATTCCTAGTGCCTTCGTATTTGAGGAATTGATTCACCGTAGAAAACTACACAAATATAAGGTTATAATTGATTCCTAGATAGCTTAATATTCAATAACAACTGTTGAACCAAAATTTTTTACATCGAAGCAATTAATTAATTTTTTATATAATTATATGTATAACAATAATAATTAAAATTATAATAAAATAATTTGTAACATATGTAAATAGTCGAAAGCATTTCTTCATGATAAGTGAAGAAACGGAAATGGCTCCTTCAAAGTGTCTTTATGGGAGAAAATTTGGTCAGTGTTACTGTGTTAAGAGTCTTAAAGATGATTTACTTTTTGACGAGAAGGAAGAAAAGGAAGAAGAAAAAGGATAAGACGATAGTAATTATTTATTAAATATAGTGGGACACATAAATTTATGGCTAACTTAACAGTTGCTGTTCGAGCTCAGCTCGGGGAGATTTTTAGCCATTTTTATTTATTTATTTGGTATAATTAAATAATAAATGAAAAATTAAATTTAGTGGAATTTCATACTACTTTTGATCAATCCAATGGAAAAGGTTGTGGTTGGAAGCAATTTACTTGTGATTTTCCAGTTATGCTAACGTGATCAAAGTTTTGTTCTCTTTCCTTTATTTGCCTTATTTTGCTTCATTCTTTATGGAAATTAGGTGAACTTCGGCTTGCAATGCTTGCTAAAGTAGGTATACAAGATAAGCATAGTTCAAAACCAGCTATAAATTACCGAATGCTAAGTGCTAATTGATGATATTGATTAGCACAAATTAAACATGATTAAATGATATGGATGCAGTAAATCTTCCCAAATAAGTAGTTTCTTTATGCTAATCCAACTATTATATTATATCGGCTAATTTATCCTTCATGTCTTAAACAAATCCCTCTATGTATTACAACCTTTTAACTGTAATTAATATAACATATTATTAATGCTTGAAAAATGAGGGAAGCCAAAGCTGAGCCGAAGCCATGGAAATGCAAAACGGGGAGGGTTCAGAGAAGTAGAGAGGGAAACGGCGGGTACAACTAACGCTCCAGTCTTTTGCTTTGCTTTTTCTTTCTCGCTTTAAAGCAGCTATTTATGCTTGCCTTTCACTTCCCTTCTTCACAGTCTTTTTCTTTTGTCTCCCCATTTTACCTCCACCACCAAACCCAAACATCTCTCTCTCTCTCTCTCTCAAAAGGAATTTCTGGGACTCTCCGCTTTGTCTTTTATTTATTTTATAATTTTAAATTCCACCAAATCGTTCATTTTCACGCTATAAATACTCTCTCCATTTCTCTCCGTTTCCTCTCTCTCTGACCAGGGATTCTTTTGTAATACCGGTAAGCGATCGCTCTTCTGATTTTTCAAAAACGTTGTCGTCTTTCTGCTCCGATTTCTTCCATTTTCGCGCTGAATTTTCGTGCATGGTGGAAACTCGAGACTCGGAAGTCGGTGTCGTTTTTGATTTGTTCTTTCTCGAGTTTTGATCTCAGGATCGAATTCAAAGAAGGCGATACCATGTCAGTACCGTAACGTTGTTGCCGTTTCTCTTTAGTTGAAATTCGAGTCAGTACTGAGTTCCGTTTGAGCTCAAAAATCAAAATGGCGACGTTTTTAGTTGTTTTAATTCAAAAAGGAAAACGATCCGAGTTAAATATGGAGTCAATATCCGAGTCATTATTGAGCATTTGCTTTGAAAAAATTTTTAGGACCTCTTCTGCTTTTCTACTTTGATTTCTAAACGTTGTCGCCTCAGTTTCAACGAACACGAGTCATAGCTTGTTCGTAGTTTTGAATTCAAACTGAGTTGCTTCGAGTCTGATCCGAGTCAAAGCGCATATGAACTCGATTCAGTTTCGACATCACCTTCTTTTTGTTTTTGTTTTTGCAATATTTAAATATTAATTCGAATATTTTGAAAAAAGAAAAAAAGAAAATAGTTAATCATTTCGATCATATTGCTGATTAGTAGTATGATTATTATATGCAGATTAAGGTTTGGATGCTAAGCGACGAAGGAAAATGACTACGCAACTTTTGGAGATTCAACCAAAGGAACTTAAATTCGTATGTGAGTGCGCAATTACTTGATTGTCCCTTCATTTTTATTAGCCTAATCATTTTTATTATAAAGTACTTTAATAATTTGCCAAAGTCACTTTTCTATCTTTGTTTATTTATTTATCATTATAATAAATAATTTATGTTATTTAGAATTATTACTTTGTTTCATCACTAGATACGCAGGGAAAACAAGAAGGATTTGTGTAAACCTATTTGTTTTTATCTATTTTTATATAATTATTTTAAAAATAAATATACTAAAAAGGGTAAAGAATAAGGATTTATTGTTAATTAATTTTGTTGGTAACATGTTATATTTAGCTTCGTTATTTATTGATTTATATATTTCTCATTTAAATTTATCTTTTGTTTGGTAGTTATATTGAAGAAGCAATGCTCCTGCTCGGTTTCACTTAGGAATAACACTAACCAATATGTTGCTTTCAAGGTCTGAACTCTGAAACATGCTCTGCTTTTCTCTTTTCTTACTTTGTTTTTTAATTTAATTTATGTCTATCTTTTTGCAATTTCTAAGGTTTATGTCATGGGATAGACTGTTAGAATTCCTGATAGCAATGTAATTGGAGCAATGATATTTTGCAGGTTAAAACTACATCCCCAAAGAAATATTGCGTGCGGCCTAATGTTGGCATTATTTTGCCTAAATCAGTATGTGAATTTACAGGTAATGAGGTCTTTTCTTTTTTTTTTTTGCTTTAGGATTGATATTTGTATGTGTGTGCATGTAATGAATGAATTTCAAAGCTTAAGCGGTCTTTAATCTTTGTGGATCATAAAAGACGATGAAAGTAAATTAAGATTGTAGAAGTGGATGTGAGGGAAAGGGTTGGGATAGAGTAAAGTTTCTGGCCTTTCTGGTGCTATAACTGCAGGGCATGTTTCCTCTTTAGAAGCTGGTTTCTACTATCTGATAATACATGATTAATGCCCCGAGAGTGCAAATCTATGGCAGAAACAAAAATTACATATTTGTCAAATGACATTCTTGACCTTTAGGACAATTTGCCATTGTGCTGCTTCGATAGCTGGACAAGTGAATCAAAGCTAGTGATGCAACTTAGAAATAAATTATAGTGCTGAAATTCTCATATGATGTTTTTTATAAATTTTTTAGCCCCCTGCGCTGTACACATATATTCTCATCTTTGTTTTTTTCATTTAGTTACCATGCAAGCTCAGCGTGAAGCCCCTCCTGATATGATATGCAGAGATAAGTTCTTAATTCAAAGCACAATTGTTCCTGCTGGAACAACTGATGAAGACATTACATCAGCTGCAGTAAGTGATTTTCTGTTCTGCTTGTGCTTTATCTGATAATAGTAATTGACTTTGGTTTCTCATTTTGCTTGGCAGTTTGTCAAGGACAGTGGAAGATATATTGAAGATAATAAGCTAAAGGTTGCTCTTGTCAGCCCACCTCATTCACCAGTATTATCACCAATTAATGGAACAATGAATCAGGGAGTAGATTATGATGCTTCAATACCAAAAGAGCCGGTACTGAGTAGAGTTGGGGTTCTTGCACCACCGCAGATGGTTAGATCTACCTACTTTGTCTATTTTTTAGCCCTTAAAGTTAAGTTGCTTATAGCTCTGACATACTTATGTTTATGCACACATGTATGTGTATATGTGATTGCATTGTCTTGTAAAGGAAATATATTTTTTTAAATCTGAAAGTACACTTTATGAGAATTTTTGTTTGAGTATGAGATTTAAACGCAAATTTCAAGTCTATTAGTGAAGCTTACACCTAAAACCTCTAAGAATACCAGTGTTCTCTTCCCTGTGCCAGGTTGCCAAGGTTGAGGAGTCAAAGATAATAAATTTTGACGATTTAAAGCCAACAAAGGATGTGGAGTGGAAGCCAAGGAAGGATATGTTCTATGCTGAAGATCTAAAGCTAAAGGAGGATGCAGAGCTGAAGCCAAGGAATGATGGTGTTAATGGTGAGGACTTAAAATTAACAAAAGATGCAGAGCTTAAGCCAAAGGATAATTTAGTCAATAGCAAGGAGTTAAAGCCAGCAAAAGATGTGGAATCGAAGCCAGTGAAAGATGTGGAATCGAAGCCAGTGAAAGATGTGGAATCAAAGCCAATGGAGGATATTCTTGATACTGAGGAACTGAAGTCAGTGAAGATAAAGGAGTTCGATGCATTGAAGGATGGCGAGGTAAAAACATTGAAGGCTGTGGAGGAGCTGAAGTTAGTCAAAGATGTCGAGGAAATGAAATCAAAACTAAATGACCTTGAATCTAAGCTAGGCGAGGTAAGTTTCTGTCTGTAAGACAAAGAATGGTGCTTGATATTGACAGTTTAGAACAAGATTGAATAATATTTTGCCATTATTAATTTGCATCTGTTGTCTTGCTGCTCTGTATAGTTTCAGTAATAATAGTTGGTCATTTCCTTCTCAGGCTGAAGCTACCATCGCAAAACTGACAGTGGAGAGTAGGTTAAGCACTCAAGAGAGAACTATCTTACAAGAAGAACTAGTAAGTTTTCTTCTTGTGTTCTTCTTCTTGTAGTTTCTTGTTATATGATCCAAATCACATGTTTAATCATGGACAGTCAATTCTCCTAGTCACTTGTTTATGGGTTTGTAGAATAGGCTGGAGGTTTATTTTTACCATGTGACACGAAATTCGCAAAATATCCTTCTGTCTTTTATGTCTGCTATAAATCCTAGTTTAGACCAGTGATATATGGGCCAATTGCACCAGAGTCCTTCACCTGATTTCTATATTGAACGGAATGATGGCCTTGTCATTAGGAGATCTACTTGTTGGCTTATAATTGCAGGACAAGGAAGAGGGTGGGAGAGGTGGAGAGTAAAGTTCAGGGTTCTACTTAGCACCCACCACCTTGGATCTTTTACCATTCGTTAGGAAAGCAAGTGGAAACTCTATATCATAGAATTCTGAATCACCCACCAGAAACCTATTTTTTTTAAAGTTAGAGACTTAAGAGTCCAAAGCAGTTTTATTAGATTGCAGCGAAACAATGTATGTTTCATTTTATGCTAAACCCTTTAAATTATTGACACTAAACTCCATATTTCTGCAGGCGCTAATGAGGAAAAAGACAAATCTAAGAAAAGTTCAAGTGGGATTTCCTCTCCTATTTGTTTGCATGGTAGCACTCGTTAGTGTCTTTCTCGGATGCCTTCTGCGTCGTTGACAAGGAATACTTCCATGTCATGCAGGTTACCAGCAACAATCATACAGGGTTTGTTAATAGTTAGAAATCTGGAATATAAAATACTTTCCTGCTCATAGAATGTGTGCACAGTACAATAGGGTCGGCCATATAAGCAGAAATTTGCATGTAAAGGTTTGTGTTACCTGTTTGCCAAAAGGAAATGAAAGAACATACGAGGTTAACCCATAGACTAGGAACTGTTTTTTTTTTTTTTGTGATAATTATTAACTTGCTATTTGAATTCGTATGAAACTTATAATAGCTCTTGCAAAATGTCAAAGAAGAGTATATCATGATGATGTCAACATAGTTGAGGAAGAATAAACAGGAATACCGTTTTTAGGAAACTTAACGCGAATAAAATAACCTATACAATGATACTAGCATACAAGAGGTAATTACAAAATATAATGTGCGGGTTTTTCGTCGGCCAAGTTAAAAATTCATCAAAAAAAATTTCACAATATGTTCGTGTTTTTTCTTATGACAAACTCCGATGCATAGTACATATATTTTGTACATTTGGGATCAGCCGTCTTATCGATCACTGCCATTGAGGTTGATTATGTTCACTCCTTTCTGTTGGGGAGCCAGGAACAAAGGGCACAAAACCCCGGCCCCCAAACACTGGGCGCATGAAGGCGTCATCGAACTTGCGCCAGTAGTGATGAACGGTGTGCGTTGGAGTTGTGAGAAGTGCGCGAATGCTGCTTGGCCGAGGAATTCCACCTAGACCATCCTCGAAGGAGTCTTGGCCACTTCCAAGAAGTGGAACCGTAACTGATTTGGGAGTAGATGGGTCTGAGAGCATGCTGGTTGTTACTTTGGAATGAGGCAGCAAGAACCTGATTAGACGTTTAGTGATTATACCAAAAACCTGAGCAGAACCGACAGAGAAAGAGTTAGTAACATCTCCAAGAAACTCTCATGCTTAAGACTACTAACCAAAGGGCCAAAAATGATAATTGAACGCCAAAGTAACAATAATTCACACTTGCACCCTAACATTTGGTTCATTGGTTGGTGCATTATCCCCCTGCTTAAAAAGTTACAAGACAACTGAACCATTCTTATTAAATTTGAAACTTTTACAAATTAACAGATTATGTGATAAAGCTCAAATAACCAAACATATTTGGAGCATTAATGTGAAGCAAAACCTTCAACATTTTCAAAAATAAAATAATAAGGGTAAAACGCCACGTAATTTGGGAGAAACTACCAAATCTCTAAGCAGTTAAAATGAGGCCAGAGACATCTTACCACAGTGCTGAAAAGAACAATGGTGATAGTGCTCGTAATCATAATTGCATTCGCTCGCAATTGAGTATGCCCTAACCTTGTAAACTGCATTTATATGAAGCAAAAGCCTATCAGATACTATTATCGTACATCAATCAAACAAATCTCTCACCTTTCCCCTTCACAATTTCTCTCTCCCTTTTCCTCTCATTCTACCATTAGTATTTGTACTTATTTTCAAACACACATCAAGCACTTTTTAATCTCCTCATAATTTACTAGCCAACTTTAATACAAGGAAGCTACTTTTCCATGACAAGTAATAAAAAGGTTTTCATTTCAAATGAAATAAGATTATCCAGACTTTACCTGATTATATGCAAGTGCCATAGATACAGCACCTCTCATGAGACCAGCCCACCATATTATAATCTAAACAAAGAAATACAGAGAAATAATAATGTCAAATAACATCATTAGTTGATCTGGAAGCAAAAAATTAACAACACGAACACCTACTTGTTGCCTAAAGCTGATTTTTTCACTAGCTGATTTCTTGGCTAAGTTGGATAAAAATGACAGGGGAAACACAAAAGCTGCTCTTCCGGCCATAACCAGAGCAAGCAGCACTGAACTAACGGCAACTGATGTTCCAGGGCTGCAAAAAGGAGATTAAACATCATGTCACAACAGCAAGATCATTCAGTAAATGGAAGTTATATTGCACAAGTTGCACGGGAGAAAAAGGAAATGGAAAAGAAAAAGCAAAAGATATACCTGAGGCAGCAGTTCAAGACAACAATGACTCATTAATATACACTTTACCAAAATCTAGTTAGTGTACTTCCTAGCAGGTGCATAGAACATACCTATCACTTACAAATCTCCACTTCTCAATGTCCAAGGCATCCATGCCAACATAAAGAAAGATAAATGTCTCAGCAACAAACGACAAGGTAGCAAAAGCATGCCTGTGTTAAAACCAAAGTTGAATCAATGAGGCATATAATGAGTTAAACATTTGTTTGAGGGATATTTTTTCTCCTAACATCAATGACCTATGACCTTGATTGCACTAAGATAACACCATGGAGGATACATACTTGGTGGTTACTCTTGAACTCTCGGTAACATTGTGCCAGGTATAATGTGACATCACAATCCCACAAAAAAACACCGTGAGAATGCCACTCAAATAGAACAGCTGCAGGGAGGCAACATTAGAGTTATTCAACAAGCACGTAAATCATAAAATTTAGAAGCATCATATCAGAAAAGGAAGGACTGCAAGAAAGTGCCACATTATCCTAAGAGGAGTCTTACTTCAGCCATTATGTATGAAAGGTATGCCATGAGCATCATAAGAGCAAACTCACGATCTGTTGAGTGCCTGAATCATGTTAAAATCAAGTACATTCAATAATTAGTTCCAGACTTCTCAAACATTTTACCATTAACACTGTACTCTAATAACAAAATTCATGTTCAGTTGAAGTCCTCTGATAAGTAAAAAATTTTAATATCACAAATGCTACTTTTGTGTAAACCTTCATTCCCTGGAGACGAGTATAGATTCTTGTAGAAGTATTTCGAGGTTGTTTGACGTGTAGAAGACAATTATTGAAAGGCTAGTTGATATAAAAACACAGATAGCATAAAAAACATACCTTCCAAAGTACAATGTTTTGATAATGTACGCACTTACCAGTCCAACCTGTAAGGGAAAGAAAAAAATCACACCTCAGCAGAAGTGCAGTGTTCACAGAATGAATCAGAATTGAACAAAAAGAGACTTACAATCACTCCCAGAAAAGTGCTCGCTAAGAATAAATAAAAAAAGCTGCCAATAAACTCCAAAGCAATTCTGGGATTGATATTAGTCAGGTCAAAGCTCTGGATTGCATTGAAAAGCACCACTGAGGTAGCATCATTTACGACACCCTCTCCGAAAACCAGACTGTAGAGCAACGGAGTCTCATCCTGATTAAGCACCTGCACCATCAGAAGAAACAGCTCCACTTAGTTTGATATACATGTTATTTCAATTTTGAAGTGCTACTACAATTTTAAATTATGCATACCTGCAGTGTGCAAACAGAATCCGTTGCAGCAAAGATTGCACCAATTGCTGAAAATTACAGGGAACTATAATAAGATACCCAAACATAAACAAAGCAATTTTGAAAAATAAGGGAATGATAGGCAAATACCTAGAAAATCTCCAATATCCAAGGAGCCAATGTCCATTTGCTTAAAGAACTGAATAACACCTGTTTGAAGCATCAGTGTTGCAATCACAATCAGCAAAATTAGTCTTGGCAATACTAGGACATAAAGCAACAATTTAAGCCAACCCCCAACTCTGCCCCCTGGCTGCCAATCCCCATGCACCAAAGCAAAAGAGAAAAGAAAAGAAACTGAATCTACACTACTTGTAAAGTGCATTTATAAAGTTGTGAAAAATACCTAAAGATATAACTGTACAAGATATTAATGTACCAACAGCCCCAAACAGCATGATGGTGATAAAGTTACGAAAAAATTGCTTCTTTTTCACCTGAAAACTGGCACAGAAGGCAGAAGAGATCAGAAAGGCTTTAGGAAGGCAAATAAAGTAAATATAGTCTTCATGTTTTACTCTTAACAATTTTAAAGTAAAAAATAAACCTCAATATCGTAGAAAAGACACCTACGTTCCTCTATTTACAATGTGGAAAACATGGGGAAATTCTCAATGTACTAAGTTC
Organism: Theobroma cacao; assembly: GCF_000208745.1. Classification (NCBI taxonomy): domain Eukaryota; kingdom Viridiplantae; phylum Streptophyta; class Magnoliopsida; order Malvales; family Malvaceae; genus Theobroma; species Theobroma cacao. Next base: position 34,903,516 of record NC_030854.1, read on the forward strand.
AAACCCAGAATAGATAACTGTGGAATAGGTATTTAAACAATATAATGTTTCATATTGGATAAGTGTTGCATATCTATCTATTTTACCTTTTAAGCTATATAACAAACAATCTCCATATTTTCCACCCAAAAGAGAAATGAAAATGGCAGTAGAACAAACTTACCCAGCATTAAATATAATAGGAGGCAGAAGATAAATAAAGAAAAGATCTTCGCTGAAGACTAAAAGATGTGAGCTTTTACCCCCACTTGTCAACAAAATAATGACTCCAGTACAAAGACCCTGCCAATAAAACCGATTAAATCAAATATATCAGGCAAGTTAAACATATAATCCAAGCAATCAAAACTTTAGTTGAATTGTCCAAAAAATGGTAATTCCACTCCCATAGATGGCAAGAGAGAAACTCACAATGACAAGGGCAGTAATTGACTCATTCATCCATCGGTTCTCCTCCAGAAGATGACCAATCACAATACAAGTGCAAAGAAGCGCGACAAATATGTTCAGAGAGACCACAGAGGCATGGTCTGAAGTAGACAGTGTCTGCAACTTGGAAACGACAGCAGCTAACTGTGGTGCCACCATATTGAGCTCTTTTTTTAATAAAAATTTATTGAACAACCAATTAATTGAGATTGACTGTAGTTATAGTCCAAAGCTGTAGGTATAGATTTTCCTTCAACAATGCAAATCTTCAAAAATTTCTATGTCTCTGAGCTGTCCATTTCAAGAACTTTCGAATCTCATAATTCACACGAACTCTGCATTTACAAAAACCACAGATTTAAACTCATTTCTTCGGTATTCAATCTCAGAAACTCAAATTTTTTACATTTGTCTTGCTTTATGTTCTATTTCTTTTTTTTTTTGGCTGCTCGTTGTCTTAATTCAACAAAATTTAGAATACAAAAGAAAAAGAACCTCGAAATATTGAGAAACAATGATAATTATTTTTTTTAATTATTTAAGTAATATTAAAAATGTAGGAAGGAAGAAGAAAGGTGAAGAAGTTAGAAACTCTTTTCAGTTACAGCAGTTAGTTATTCAAAACGATTTTTTTAACTGAAAAATAACAACAAAAATCTTTCTTTTTTCTAAATTCCTCTACTTTCCCAGCAACCAAACATCCAAAAAAAAACTTATGGAATCGATTTGGAGAAGAAGAAGCAACAACATGCATGAAGACCGCATTTATATTTCATCTTTCTTCAACTTTTTCTTCTACAAATATTTTGCGATTTCATTGAATCAAAACAGCAAAACACAACTCAAAGAATTCCAAAAATTTTCTCTTCCGTTACTTTCCTTTCCTCCCACTATCTCAGGAATCAAACATCCAAAGAACAACAAAAAAACTAAAACTTACCGAATCGTTTCGGAGAATCAACAGCATGCAGGAAGAAGGCACTCGCATTTCAGCTCCACTCAACGGTTTTTCTTTTATTTTTTTATTTTAACAACACGAAAATTCGAGAGGCGAGCAAATTCCAAGAGAAAAGCTTAGGGAAAAAACAGAAAGAGAGAATCCAAAGTTCCTCTGTTTCGAAATTTTCCCACCTGAATCTTGGACGCCCCCACCAATCTCGCAAAAATTGCCGCAATTTTCTTTTTTCAGCTTCAAAATTTTGCTTTGATGGAGAGAAATAAACACAAAATGGGAGAACGTTGAAAGACTTTTGAAACTGCTTTGATTTTTGCTTCTGGAGTTTTTATTTGACGAGAAAATTCTGGAAATTAAAAAAATAAAAGAAAGAAAAATAAGAAATTTGTGGAGAGAGATAGAGAGAAGAAGGACAGGCGTGTTGCGCGGGTGAACACAAAGAAAGGGTAATAAAATACAGCCAAGGAATACAAATCAAGATATATCATTTAAATCAAGGCCGTTCAGTTATTGACGGATTTTATCGTATGGTAAATCGAGCGGTTCTGATAAATGTTCCAGTGTGATACAGGGTGTAGGGGAATATGGTAGTTAAGAGAATAGTAACGCACGTAACAACTTTTACCTCTCCCACCCTTTTTGAACAGATTTAAAAGTAGCGGCTTTTATAAAGTAAACTAATGGTTTATTACTAGAAATAATTAGTGAGAGAATCTCCTAATTAATCTTGTCATATGATTATTATGTCTAATCACTCGGCTTGGACATATGTCTATTACAGCAAATAAAAATAATTTTAAATTAACAAAAACAAATCAATCACTACTTTTTTAATAAAAACAATATAAATAAATTCTTCAATACTGTTATTATAAGAATTATTTATGTAAGAAATAATATAAATAACATCTTTCAACTTTTTGTAATATTTGGTTACAAATTCGTGTTGTTGTGTGTTAGAAATTAGCCTGCTTACTTATTACAACTCTTTGTTATGTGTTTAAATTTTTTATTATATATTATTAACTTTATAACTTTTTGTTACATTTTATAATTTTTTATTTTTGTTACTTGTGACAAACAAAATTAGCCAAAAAATTGTAAAAATGAAAAAAAATTATATAACAGAAAATGTAATATGAAACAAAAAATTGTAATACATAATAAAAATTCGTAAAATATAACAAAAAGTTATAACACATAACAAAAAATTATAATATATAACAAAAACTCATTATACCAAATAATTATAAAGAATTTTGAACAAATAATAATAGTTTGTAACACATAACAAAATAATAAAATAAGTAACAAAAAAAATATTGTAACACTGCATGAAGTTGTAACAAGTAACAAATTATAAAAAAATTTATTAGCAAGATTGGCAGACTTATTTATTAAGATTTCATTTAGTTGCTATTTTATTATTTATTATTATTATTTTTAATTAATAAATAATAAACAGCAAATAGTTAAAAAAGTATCATTCAGAATAATTAAATAAAATTAGTGAAAAATTTCACAATTTTATACACGTGTATCTTAGTTGTTCTTTGGAAATTTTATAGTGGAAGGTTAGGGTGTATTGTACCATAACTTATGATGCTGAAAAGGACTACACTAGAATAAGGAGAATCAGCGTATTATTTAATTAATTTACTAACAAGTGTTGCACGTGATCTGATTCTGACGTCTGATCTGATCTGATTTGATCTATGTTAACGCTATTTAACCTTAAATCAAAACAAGTCTCACGAGCAATCTCCCCTCTTTTAGATGGCCACGGACCTTGCCATAAAGTTGTTCTACCTTTGCCGTTTCTTTCTATCCGTCTGCTATTCTTTTATCTCATTCTTACATGCCTTTCTGTTCATTTGTCAGGGTACATTGAATCCAAGCTGGATTTAATTTTGCAATAATTGCCAATTGCTTAACGGAGTGTTAATTACGTAAAGAAGATTAAAAATTCAGTTTAAAATTTGCTACTACATGGCTATGTAAGTATAAGCTGCTGCCTAAAGTTTTGACTTGATTGATGATTGTGATGTTGTTGTTATCCCGACAATATTGTAGTCAATTTTATTTAAGGTCATCAAAGCCATGGCATGTTATTATATGATAATCATATCAATTTGATTGTAACTTATAAGCTTTTATAGTTATCAATAAGTAGATGTTTATACCTTTATTATATATAAAGGTATATTCCTTTTACTAAAGTAATTTTTTTTATATAAAATATTCTCATATCATATGAACTTTAGATCTAGTATGGAAAGAGAAATGCAATTATAGCAAATTACTAAAACAACATTTTAATTAAAATGGTTAAATTTGAAATCCCAACTTAAAAATATTGAATTTGAATCTTGAAATGGACGATTTAAGTTTATGATTTGGGAAAATGTTATTTCTAATTATATAATTTAAGATCACATATATATATATATATATATATATATATGAATTATTTAAGTTGATTCATTGGTCAAACATACTAAAAAAAGGCATTAAAAAAAATCTACTTGTATTTGATGGGAACAGCTCTAGAATTTTGTTGCTACATGTTTGTGCTTATTTGGATCGGTATCATTGAATGGCATTTAGCATAAACTATATATTAGCAAGCTTCGTGGATGGATGCATTTGGTTATGTTGTTTTATTATCCATTAATCCATGATCTGATGTCTCTCTTTTATTGATTTGCCCCTGAAATTTAATTAAGATATTAGCAAACACTTAACCATGTCATAGTAATAATAGAACAAAAAAAATGACATGTTAAATTGAATTTTTCAATCCACTAATAATATTGTTGATAAGAAATATTGGGTGTCTTGTTGGACCAATTTGGTGATGGGTCGCCATCATTGAATCCACCATTAAATGCTATTTATGAGCAACTTTCAGCTAAATTTGGTAGATGGGCATGCTATAAACTAGAAAACATTGTTACTTAATGGTATAATACCTAAAAAATCTTTTCAATTATTTAAAAAAATTCAAATGTCACTTATCATTTTATACCACTTGATATTGATGTGGTGTGTTGACGTAAATAATATGACATATATGATATTTTTTACTTTTCATATTATCATTATGTGAATATAAAATAATAAATAACATTATGATTAATGATAGTTANATACCTTATTTAATTTAAATTTTGAAAATAGGTAAGAGTTTGTTTGTTAATAAACTCTTAAGTTCTAATTAAGTTCAAACCATTTTGTGAGTGTTTTCTAGATGTCAAGCAACAATGGCATAATGTCAGGAAGCCTTGGCATCTTTCACCTAATTATGGGTTCAAAGTTACGGCATAGGCCATTGATGTTTAAAGCTACCCAACATCATGTGAAATTTTTATGATGTTAGGAATCTTTAGCACCTTTCACTTTATATAGTTTTGACGTTGAAGTTTCAAATCATGACAATCTCATTGTTATCTTGATAATAAAAAATTATTTAATTTAAATAATAATAATAAATAAAATTTATATTAATTAAATGATTTTTTAAAAAACTTTGATATAAATTATAAAGGCATAATATTTGAAAAATTTCTTAAATTATTTAAAAATTATTATTTTTAAATATTTTTATGTTTAATCAAGTTTTTATATTTTTATTTTAAGTTAAATAAATTTTTATATTTTTATTTTGAGTCAAATAATATTTTATAATTAATGATTGATTTAGTTAAAATATCACTTATTGTTTTATGTTATATAGTATTGATGTAGCATTAATGTGACATGTTGATATATTATAACAGATAATGATATGACTTATTAATATGATATGATGATATAATCATATCACATTTTTCATTTTTCATATTAGTACTTATAAAATGATAAGGGTTATTTTGATTAATGATAATTAATTAACTATTTGTTATAAAAATTAATTTATTTTAAAACAAAAATATAAAAACTTGATTGAATGTAAAAAAAAAATAAAAATTTCTTTAAAGTTTTTTAAATAGTTCAAGAAATTTTTGGAGCATTATGTCAATTCTAAATCATATAAATATGACTCTTGGACCTTCGAAAATAATTGATTTGAAAACGGTCCAAAAATGGACTTATTAGGACAACAAAAAACGTGCTTCAAGAATAAGACAGACACACAGCAAATTACTAGACTATCAATCTATCATCAGTTCTGTATAAGAAGGGCTTTAAATTGGGCTTTCTCTTCGGTCCTTAACCCTGTTACAAACTCAGATCCAATCCATTATCTTTAAACCTTTTCTTTTTGGGCTTTGCACTGGGAATATGGGTCGGATTAATGGATCCAAATCCACTATTATAGCCTTAATTTTGAAATTAAGTTAATTGAAAATTTCAATTACACTGGCAAAAGCTGTCTGTTAAATTATGTCTAGCCAAAACCCCAAAAATCATCTTCGAACACTGTTCTCTTCTCTCCTTCAAGCTTGAAAGCCCTCAACTGGGGTTTTTGAATTTTTAAAATTAGTTTCCTAATTAACGGATTTTTTCTTTCCGCCCAATTTTCATTCTATTAACTTCAGTTTAATAATCTTCGTGAAGAAGAAGAACAAGAAGAAGAGGAAGGACTGGAGAGATGGTTGCACAGAAAAAGGGCGCAACCGCTAGGGTGTCGGAGGACCCCGAGGAGCTCGCACGTCATCCATTGCAAGCCATTCTTTTAGCCGATAGCTTCACCACCAAGTTCCGTCCAATCACCCTTGAACGCCCCAAGGTATCCGTATAAAAATCCGTATTTATATTCGTATACTTATTTACTCAAAGGTTGTTAATTGTTTTAGTTATGAACATCATTTCTTTTGTTGAAGGTGTTGTTACCATTAGCGAATATCCCGATGATAGACTACACATTAGCGTGGCTTGAATCCGCGGGAGTGGAGGAGGTTTTTGTGTTCTGCTGTGCTCATTCGAAACAAGTCATTGATTATTTGGAGAGTTCGGATTGGTCTTCTCAGCCAAATTTTTTGGTTACAACGATCGAATCTCACAATTCCATTAGTGCTGGTGATGCTTTGCGTTTGATTTACGAACGCCATGTGGTAATGTTGTATTTTTTAGTCTTTTTCAGAAATGTGTTAATAAGATTGAAATGCATTTTAATTGAAATTAAACACTGTCAAGTAATGTGGAAAATCTACTTCATAAGGTTGTTGAAATTTAAAGAATCATTGCACCAGTTTGTTCACAGGTGCTTCTGGAGAATAGAAACAAATATTATAGAAAGCAAATGTCTAATGAATACCAAATTATCCAACACCATGTTAAAATTTTTCGACTGCCAAAATCCATGTGAAATTGACAACAGGCTTATGTTTTAATTAGAAACTCTTGGATTATCATTACAACTTTGGCATGACTTGAAGGCCTATGGATGTAGCTATCGGCTTGCCTCTTGTGTGATGTTTGGGTCCTACGTTTCTGTTGCCTAGACTATGCAGATGCGTTAATGTTGGAATTTGGAGCATTGAGCTATTAATCTTTGACCATCATGGATCACCTCTAATTAAATGTGAACAGTCACCATCATTAGCATTTCACAGTCATTGCTGTGGGCAGTTAACGTTTTTTCTTTTCTCTTTTTTTTGTTTTTTTAAATGTAGACAAGTTTTCTATGTAAAGGTAATGAGGACCACATTACTAGAGTTCTTTTTGGTTGAACCTCATTTCTCAATAGGTTTAGATCTTTTGTAGAGTTTATAGTTGGGATGCTGCTTTTTTTTGTAGATTTGTGGTGATTTATAATCTCATGTTTGGACCTTCCTTACAACATTCATGATTTGGAGCTTGTTTCACTCATTACCTCCTGTTTTTTCTTCTTATCTTTTCAGATACATGGAGATTTTGTTCTTATTAGTGGAGATACAGTGAGCAACATGTCACTTACTCAGGCACTTCAAGAACATAAGGAGAGAAGGAAAAAGGACGCCAATGCAATAATGACCATGGTTGTTAAACAGTCAAAGCCTTCTCCAATTACTCAGCAGTCTAGACTTGGCACTGATGAACTCTTTATGGCTATAAATCCCGACACGAAACAGCTTTTATGTTATGAGGATAAAGCAGAATATTCAAAAGGGTTTATATCTCTTGACAAAACACTGATAGCTGATAATCCTTCTACCGTTCTGCACAATGATAAGCAGGTTCATTCTTCAGATCATCCCATGAAATTCTCTGGTTGTTTTTCAGATTACCCTTTATGCCATCATTAATTCTTCTCACACACAGACACTAAAAGGGAAGTTGTTAATATGTTAGTGAAAAATTTGATCTTTTTTTGGTTTTGGTGTAACTCTTTGCAAATTTTAGTTGCTTCTCATGGTAGTGAACAGAATCATTTCTAAATAATGATAACATAGATATAATGTGTGTGAACTTTTACTTGGTTGGCAAGTTTTTGATGCCATAAAATTCTTGCTTATTTCAATTTATAGGTAGCAGTCAATATGTCTGTTTCTGTGCTACTATATATTTGTTATGAAGTTGTTTGCTTATCTCCAATGGCTTTTTGTAACAATACTTTGTTCTTCATTCATTATTCACTCTGAAATTTTGATACATTTTATTGTAGACAGTCTTTACCCTCTTTCTCTATAGGGTTTTAACTGTTTTGATTGGCACTTTGATTCTCCCAGAATTAGAAAGAATTTTAAACCTTGACTTCAACCTAGGCCCATTTTAAGATTCTAACTTTTTCCATGCTACAACACTTGAAACCTTTTGCTACTGGTACCTGCATTTGTAAACAATGTCTTTCAGTTGGTGACATTATTCAATAGCCCAAATTCTTTATTTTCATTTTAACATGTTACCTGGATAAAGGTTAAACATATATGATATATGCTATTTCTCTTTAGTCGATAATTGTTCACTAAATAGTTAGGTGTTGGTTTTGCAGGATTGTTATATTGACATATGCTCTGAAGAAGTACTAAGTCTTTTTACAGACAATTTTGACTATCAACATCTACGACGTCATTTTGTAAAAGGATTGCTGGTTGATGATGTACGTGCTACGTATTAGACTCTTTTATCATCCCTTGCCTACAACAAAAAGAAAATATGTGCATGAACACAAAGGAAAGTTAAAAAAAATAAGACATGGAAGAACTGGGAGGGTTGTCTTTATACACCCAAATGTCTGGATAAGCATAACCATATGATAGCTGTGCAGGAAGCTTTATTCTAGATCTTTGCATTAGAATTTAGAAAGCAACTTTTTTTTTCCCCTAAACTATCATGCTTCCTTTAATTTTATATTTTTTCATGCAAGCATCTTTGCTTATTTTACTGCTCCTTGGATTAGGTAAACATGTGTTGCAACTTCATAAAAACAATGAATTATTGTTTCTTCACTAAATGTAGGCATTTGTAGTCATTATAATGCTCAGTTTTAATTGGTATATTTATACCCCTAAATACTGATAAATTCACAAAAATATAAATATCAACAAAATTACAGGAATTATAGAAATTCCTAGGATTTTGGAATGAAAGTTACATACATTTATGTGTATCTTAGTATAATGCTATGCAAGTAACATACAAAAATGTCATACATGGTATATGATGTAGTACTTATGATAAACAGAAGCATAGAACTTGAGAAATATTCCATTTGCTAATTGCGACTAGACTGAATATTGTAAGATTCAGTATGTTATTGCTTTCCAGTCCTAACGCTAATTATTTACGGCTGCAGATTATGGGTTACAAGATTTTTACTCATGAAATTCACTCAAGTTATGCGGCTAGGATAGATAACTTTCGAAGCTATGATACCATTAGCAAGGACATAATTCAGAGGTGGACTTATCCATTTGTGCCAGATGTACTCTGTGGAAATTCTGCAATAAGAGTTGAGAGGCGGGGAACTTACCGAGCATCAGGTATAGGTAGAAAGGAATTAAGGTTTTGTATTTGACTGCAATAAAAATTTTCACACTTTAAATGTGTAGGTTTGCATCACTAATATTTTTACCTATTTGATTTGTTTTTTATTGAGGAATTTCACTGGAAGTGGTTAAATTAACATTTTCTTTTTCTTATAACTTTTTTTTTTTTTTTCAGAAATCACACTGTCACGTTCTGCACAAATAGGTCCATTCATTGTCATTGGACAAGGCACCGAAATAGGGAATGACACAAAAATCTCTCATTCTGTCATTGGAGAAGGGTGTACTATTGGATCAAATGTTACAATAGAAGGCTCCTATATATGGAATAATGTTACCATTGAAGATGGCTGTGAATTAAGGCATGCAATAGTATGTGATGGCGTGACAATGAAGTCAGGAGCAGTTTTGGAACCTGGTGTTGTTTTATCTTTCAAGGTATGCATCCCTTCAAACATTTTAGATCCATTGTTGACGTGTCAAATCTTATAATATTATTATAAGGATTAGTTTCAAATAAATGGTTATATGCTGTCATAAGGAGTTGCATCATGCCCCAAGATATATGCTGGTTCAAATATTAATAAGTGATTTAGACTAAAATTTTGGGATATATTGCAGCAATATCATTATGAGCTGTCTCCCAACTGAAGTAACTCAAAACTTTTGAGTTTTGTTGGCCTTGTTCTCATTCCTGTCTGGAATGCAGCTTCTAATTTCTTGCTACTATTGAAACATCAGGTCAACCAGATTTACTCTTTGTGGGATTTAAAACGTTTTACTATGTATGCACAAAAAAGGCTCTACTTAAAATGTTAGTAATTGCTATATGAGTAATTATTATTTTTTGTGGTTATGCTTTATCCTCCTTTAATACAATGTCATGTCTTATTACAAAAGTCAATCTAATCCCTACCCTTCCCAAAGTCCTAGCTACACCCTTTGAGTTTGTTTATTATTATCTGTTTTGCAACCTACCCATGGTCATTCTCGCTCTTCTCCCAGGTCCTATTGTTAATGGAAGCCGGAGGTTCGAAAATGTATGCCTAATATAGATCCTTGTGTTTTCCTTTTTCTTATACATTCATCAACATTTTCTCCAGTTAATAATGCTTTTTCTATAGTTCAAAGGAATTGTTCCTTCTTATTTGTTGATTGCAAGAGATCTTAACTTTCTTTTCTCCAGGTTGTAGTTGGACAACAGTTTGTTGTTCCTGCATATTCAATGGTTTCTTTACTTCAACAGCCAACCCAGCAAGATAGTGATGAGGAATTGGAATATGCTGACAGTAGTAGTGGCAATGTAGAGCTTCCATGTAAGTTCCAAGCATATATAAGTTCCTAATTTCTTCTCTTGCTTTTTTTGTTTTTTAAAACAATTGTTTAAGGTCTTCAGCGGATACTGTGATACTGCAACTTGATTTTATTTTAAACATAGCACATGAGGTCTACTTATTTGTCCACTTTATATCAATGAAATCTCATCTAACATATTATGTGTCTAGAATCTATAGATATGACATATTATGGGCTGGTACTTTGTAGTGACAAATGAAGAAGCCTTTCCAATATCATGCAGGTTTATGGATTTAGATATATCAGTCAGAACTAATTTCTTCGTTGATCTATTCTTTCTTTCAGTTGAGGGCAGTGTTTTATTTTTCTAGTTCTTTTGGTTGTCACTATTTGCAGTCTATCTTGTATATACTTGACATCGGTGCCTGAGACATATTGTTTCAACTTTTTTCTTGGAAATAAAATTTTGCAATTTATTTATAACTGATAAGCAACCAGAGCTTTATGCACCTTTTTCTTGCAAAAAAGTACATGGGAGTTAGACTCAAGAGTCTATTTTCAAATTTAATTAAAACTACCATTCTTCTGTTCTTTATCATCTTTGAAATTCTTGCTCTTGTATATATCCCCTTTATGAAGTTTCCCCGTAATAGATAAAAAAATAAAAAGGCAATATAAGACACATATAACCAAAAGAAACAGGAAATGTGTTGGAATTGGTTGCATATAGCGAAGTGTTTTGATGTCTAAGAGAAGGATGCTTGTCCTGCTGAAAGAAATTCTATTGAGTGGTGGTGGTGTTGAGTATTTGCAGTTACAATATTGTATGTGCGTAAATGTGGTCTGAATGAGAATTGCCCTGTAAGAAGGTGGGATTCTAGTCATTCGGCATAATTTGAGAGAAAGTTGTCCGAAGTGGTTTCATTATGGACAGCATAGGTGTAGGAATATGCTGATTAGGTTTGGTTGAATGGGTGAAAACTAATGACAGAACACAAATCACTTTGGTTGAAACTTGTGGAAAATGATTTGATTCTGTGCATATTGTTCAAAAAAAAAAAATTATGTGGTTTGTCCTACCTTTGACTACAGTGAGGTTAGTTGGCTTGAGTCTAATTTTTGTCATTTGCTGTGTCTGATTCTTTGAGATGCTATTTGCATTGCATTTTTTAGTTGTTTCCTTATTTGTTTTATACTTCCAGATTACATGGTTAGTACTGCCTTTCTCGCTTCCTCTTGGTATAAAATATTGGTGCACATGGATATGGAGATGTGGAGTTTCTCTCTGCTGCTAAGGAAGTAGAAATGAAATATAGCTTGATTTTGGTTATTGTTTTTGGCAGAGTTCTTTATATTTCAGCACATACCTCTTTCTATGTACTGTTTATTGATTGATAATTTGTGCCCATGATCTTTTTTCTTTTATACTTGTGGTAAGCTATGGTTTATCTTCTGTAAAAGAGAGATCTTTATCATTATATCTCCGTATAGAAGTTAACAAAGCAATTATTGATGCAGCAGCTAAATTGAATGGGGATATAACATCTGATTTGTCCGAGACACGACATGGGCCCACATCTGAGGTTAGATCTTTGGCTTGCTTCTGATATTACTTTAAGGCATTGTTACTGGTTTCGCTTGCAAATTGGTGCAGAGTGAATATGGAGAAAGTATGAATTAATAATGTAATTCAAGAGTATTGTGAAATAGGAAAAAAAAATTCATGATTTATCTATCTTGATATTATTAAATAGCATATCATGTTGAGTATGAATGTGTCTATGACATAGACTTTTGTTTATCTCTTTCTCTCTCTCACACGCTTCTTTGGCAATTAAATAATAACCCTCATGATGCAATTGTATATGGATTATCAGCTTGGTACCGGTGGAGTTGGTTATATTTGGTCAATCTTTGAAGGAGGGCATGATGAGGAATGGAGGCATTCAGTTGCACCCATTCCCACAGATAAACTGGCAAAGATAATGCTAGATAAAGATGAGGATGAGGAATTGTTAACTCAAGATGGCAATGTTCTCTCACCTTCAGGAGAGCTGAAATCTGATTCTGATGCTAATGATTCCGAAGATGGTGATAATGAAGGCTCTAGAGATGACTATGTTTCCTTTGAGAAAGAGGTAGTGTTTTGACTGGATTGCTGGTAATAGGATGTAGTGCAAAGAATTATTTACAGTTTCCATTCTGGTTTGCAGGTGGAAGCGACTTTTTTAAGGGCTGTTCATGAAAATGTCAAAGTAGACCATGTAATCTTAGAGGTGAATGCACTTCGGTAAGTTCTGTTTATTTAAATCTCTGAGCAAGTCAAGGCCGTAAACCTAGTGATGGACCTCACAACTAAAATTTTTTAATCTTTTCCTAAATTGTCTCTGTTAAAAGTCCTCTCCTTTTACATTATTTGAAAGTATAAAACCTAAAATTGGAACTTTTCCAAAAATGGATATAGTTTGTATCATGTAAGTTTTGCTGTTAACAATGGCTCTTCTTTTTGCTATTGCTTATCATGGTTTACGGGTGCATGTTAAAATGGCTTCTTATTTAGCAGGGCCACATTTTTTTTTGAGTTATATTTTGTCTGATTCAGCCTTGTTTATCCCTCCTAGTCTGATGCCTGTTTAGCAACAGAAAGGTGCTTGACAAGTTCAACGGAATTACCACTTATCTCTCACAGACCATCCTTGATTCCATCTCCCTGGGGGGATCGCCAATAACTTTTAGCATTGATTTTCTTCTTTTATTGCTTCAAAGATCTGTTCAGACTGAACTTTTGTTGTAATTCTCATTGAAGATTAGTTATGGACTAATATGTTGCCTGACTTGTTTCCTACTATTTCTTCAGATTGTCTTACAACATGGCATCTGTGGATTGTGCTGGAGCAATATTTTACTCAATGATGAAATTGGCAGTAGAATCTCCACATAGCTCTTCTAGTAAGTGTATTATTAACGTATTCATTTCTTTTCGTTTAATTTGTTTTTCTTTCATGGCTAGTCTGGTGGCACTATCTTTTACACTGAATTGATGCAAAGAAACCCGATTTGATCATGCATGCTTAAATGATTGAATTCAATATTCATACGGATGCATATCTGTACACACAAGTAGGCTTCTAGCTTCCATTTTTACAGACCTAAAAATTGCAAAGCGGTTGTAATGGTCACATTAGTGGACAGTGAGTTGTTTGCATCTAAAAAATTTTGATCTAACTCATCCATCCTAGGAGCCCCAAATTACAGCATTTTCTAAATTATTATAGCACCATTAACCAATTCCTTCTTGTCATGAATGTTGGTCTCATTGGAATGCTAGATGGGGGTGAATAATACTAAAAATTTTAAGATCAGTCTTTTTTGAATTGCAGACTTTTAATCAATTTGAGAGAGAGATTTAAAGCTTGTAGTGGCTAAAAGACACCAAGTAAGGAAGGGTAGAGAGAAGTGAACAATGCAAGAGAATTTATAGTGGTTTGGTACCCTTGACTTACATCCACTACCTTGATCTCTCAATCAAGGATTTTCAACCTAACTTCACTATTACAGTGGAATTAACAACTTCCACCAAACTTTTACAAAGTAAGCTTCTAACCTAAGCTTTAATCTCTTACAATGACTTTTAGAGTTCTTCCCACACTCTAAATTCTCAAGAAAAATGAGTACAATTTCTGTCTTTATAAATATGGAAAGATTACAAGTAAGCTCAAATACTTTTTCTAGAATAAAAATGCAGAGCAGGTGTTTTTGGTGTGAAGGATATTCGACTTTTTGCTCAAAATGGTTCGTTTTTGGTTCAATCACCCTTCTTTGACCGTTGGAGCTTCCTTTTATACTTGGAGGATAGATTTTATTGTTCAAAACAGATTCTAGTCGTTAGGGACAACTTTGATGCCATTTTAACCGTTATTTTGTCTTCTAGTATTTAAATTCAAATGGGTAGACAGAGTTTGGCTGACTGGTTACAGGCAGCTTTAATCGATTATAGCTTTTCTGTCTTACACTATCTTGCTGCTGTGTACTTTGCATTAACTGATTACAGGAGACTCTAACCGAGTAAGAGATCTCTGTTTTCATGATTCTTTACTCAGTAGACTTCCCTTAATTGGTTAACTCTCTCTTTAACTGATTGAAGCTTCACTTCCTTCAATCTTAACCGATTAACACAAGCTCTTATCAATTAAAAAACTTTTGAATTTGAATTTCTCTTTTTTGGCTCCCTTCAACAGTCATACTTATTTGAAATTTGAATTTTGGCGCTTGGAGGTTCTTCAAGTTTTGTGCTCTAATCGATTAACCCATGCCTTAACTGATTAGCACACTTCTGTTTTTCTTTGTCCGATACTTTCTTAATCAGTTAAGCCTAGTGCTAACAAATTAAGATTTTTTTATTTTGCTTCAACTTGTTACTCAGTTATGTCTTCACTAACCTTTTTCATCTTTCTCACTTTTACTGATTAACCTATCTATTTTGTGATCTTGCCTTTAAACACTAATATTATTGAGGAGGTTAAGTTTTTCCTCTACACTTAAATAGTGAAGTTAGACATTAATGAAAGAGGAATGTTATGTTATCATAAAAAACATATAAAGTCAACAATGATATGTTAGGTCTTAGTGATTTATATTCTTAATCTTTAAATCATGTTCAAGTCTGTTTACCATGGACCAAGTTTAGTGGTTGCATATTGATTTTGTAGTTCAATTTTAGTTGTCTTACTGGCAGTCACACATGATGTGTTCAAAACAACAATGATGATAGCCCTCTAATCTTCTCAGAAGTTGTGTAAAATCTTTGTTGACTTTATAATGCTGTTTCTTGATGATTTTGATTGGTCTGCTAGAGTGACAACACTGGTAGCATGGAGCCATATCCTTGGATTTAACTTGAAAAATTATTTGGAAAATGTTGAAGCTGTCTCCCATGTGTTAGCAGAATTGTTAGCCATGAGTGCAAATACTGTGCAGTATAGGACAGAAGTGGACAGTAGATGATTCTCCTAACTATACTTATTTTACCTTAATTGTCTTTTCTGCATTTCTGCTGAGTGGTTCAATTATTTCAGCTATGTATCTGCATAAATGTGCATGCTTGCGAATTGTCTATAATACAAGCGCACATCTTTCTCTTGTCAATCCTTTGATGCTCTTTCCCACTGAAAAAACACCAATAGATCAGTTTATCTTTTATTTTTGACATCAGCCTCCATGCTTAACATTTTTGTAACTACTAAGTAGTTTGTCTTCAATCTATTGCGCAGGTGAATTACATAGAAATGCTGCAGATGTGATCACGACATGGCAAAACCTTTTGAAGTCTTTCCTGCATGATATAGATGAGGAGGTTTGTGTTGTTGATCTGGCAGAAATTTCCATATGTTGTATCTGATTAAATAATAATTATAAGATGAAGAAAATAATATTTGTTGTGGACTGATACATCTAATTTCATTTTTTGTACCATTCATTAGATGGGTGGGGTAACTTCTCAGTTTTTGTACCATGTCAAAATCAATGCACACTTTTCCTGTCATCACTGCCTGTCTATCTATAACTGTAATTTTCTGGGGATTATCCTTGCCTTGTCATCAATCTAGACATGGCTAGAACTGATCTAAGATTCCTTATGTAAATGAGCCAAGCATTCATATTTGCTGATTTGACAAAATAAAGTTGGTGTGGTTCATGCCAAGACAGCAAATTTTAAACATTTGGCTCATTTTATTGGGGGAACATGAGGAAAATGATTTAAGGAACCTACAGAAAAGTCTTGTCCTTAGGCATTGTCATTTTGCCTGTTAATTGTTTATGCCCTTGTTATTTTGGCTATTAATTATGCCTCAATTTGGGATGGCTACTTTTGAATTTTGCGTTTTCGTCTGGAATTTTTTTAATCTCTATTTTGATTGATGAGCTTTAATGTGTACATATTCTAATTGTGCTAATATTTTTTATGGTATTGCCTGACAGATTGAGGTTATCTTGAAATTTGAAGAAATATGCCTGGAATCTGCGAAGGAGTTCTCCCCATTGTTTGCACAGGTATTTCTAATGATATACCTAGATGTAGTGGGGTTTAAATGTGTAGAGAGAGATAGGTTGATAAGATCTGGCTGGTAAGGTTTCACAAAGTTTCTGTAGCCAATCTCGCAATTAAATAGCTAACCTTTAAACGCTAAACAACTAATAGCATATTGTAATTACTCCATGATTTGTCTTAGTCAGTATTCAATAACCTTTTATGGTAAACCTGATTTGATTCATAAATGAGAATAGGTCCAGACCTAGACGGCAATAGCGGGGTAACTAGTCTAGCTCCTATGTTTAAGATGTCTTAATAGGTTGGTGATGAAATTTGCATGGCAATTGCCCTTTATTTGTGTATTTGCGTGCTTCTTGACTAGAGAAAGCAGCATGAGATCCAGATTAGTATACAAGAAAATGGAGCATATGAGTTTGAATGTAACATGCTGTTCATGTGATTTTTTCCTTCACAGATTTTGCATCTTCTTTATGATAAAGACATTCTAGAAGAAGATGCTATTTTAAGGTGGGCTGATGAGAAGGAAGGGGCAGATGAATCGGATAAAGTTTTTGTTCAGCGTGCAGAAAAGTTTCTACAGGTAAGAAATGAGCTAATAATGTCTATAAGGGTGTGCATCTGGCTTCTATGATTGTCAAATGAACATCACTGCTCTGCTCATGTATCCCCTGGCTTTTATTGTAGTGGTTGAGAGAGGCAGAAGAAGAAGAAGACTGAGACGGATCATGAGTGGCTGCTTTTCTCAAGGAATTCTTGCATGGCCAACCCTTGGTGCATTTTTGCAATTTTGCTTTCATGTGGCTAATAAAATAAATCTTCCAATTAGCCATCATGCATGTTGTATTGAAACAGTGCAAGCTGTCCATATATGCATATTAACTTATCCTGATGATTTTATAATTCTTTGTTTTTAACTAGTTTAATAATCTTTTTTTGTCTGACATTCAAAATTTCATAACTATTGCCTTTTCTTTTTTGTAGACGAAGAAAACAATGGTGTGCTAAAATAAATTAAACTCACAAATAAAAGTAGAATAGGCATTCAAATTAAACTCAGAGGCACATGTTTTAGAATTTTATTTGCATGTGCATAAATGGCGTCATAAATCTTGATTTACAACTAGAAAAGAAACAGAGTGACAGAAAAATGGAAAGGGGCTGATTAAAAAGGTCGTGGCCCAGGAGGTCCAGGTGGCCCACCGAACATTGGCCCACAGCAGCTTTCAAAGATGCAGCAACAGCACAGCACATAAAAACTACAAAAAAGAGAAAAGCAAAAAAAAAAGTTAGCCTAATAATAATAATAATAATAATAATAATATTAACATAAAAAAGCATGATAAAGAAGTGAAAATGCACTAATTACGAAAATTATTGATGATTCTCTTGATATAGGTGGAAATGTTTCTTAAATATTTGAGCTCAAATTGTGATCCAGTTTAATGTACTATTTCATATATTCACTTTTAAGTTCATGCAGACCACATATAGAACTTGTGTTATATAAATTAATAATTATTTATAACAGGAAACAAAAGAACTAAGCTCAAGTGCAGCATTACTTTAGAAATATGAATTTGATTTAAGGATTTTGTTTTTTACATAAATTAACTATATATTGGTAATTTTTTCCTTTCTTAAGAATTGATGGTGTTAGGAATCCAAGCAACTCTAGCAATATTATCAAACAGCAACATACTACAAACTCAATTTAATCTCGCAAGAACAACATGATCATTATCAAGCAACATAACCCAATGGCTAGCTTTGGGAATGAAATGATACCAACAACTCACCATGAAGATATAAGACGGCAAATACCACCACAAAGAAAATCAAAGCAGCCACATATTCCGGGAGGCCCTGGCGGTCCTCCTGGCGGCGGTCCCCATCCTGGTGGCGGCATCTCTCTTTCTCTTTCTTTTCTCCTCTTTACCCTCTCTCTCTAGAAACGTAATGAAGATGATGAAATTGAACAATGCATGTAGTTGTATATTTATACACTTAAATCCAATAGAAAGGAAAGGAACTTCCTGGCTAAGGATTCCTGAAAGTTCCTAGTGTACCCGGTGTTGGACCAGTAAGTATAATACCATCTGCTATTCTTACTTTCAAGTTCCACCTACTCTTCAAACTTGAAACAGTTTGTGTGCAAAACGTGGATGCCTTCAAATCATGGCCATCAACACAGTACACATGGAATTGGGTCATTGTTATTATTGGCAAGTGCAACAAATTGGGAGGAAAGAATGAACATATTTTGTGATGAACTTCTAGTAGACAAAGTGATTTTTACTTTTGGAATTGAATATATGGGCACGAGCGGTTTACCGGTACAATATAAAAATGTTTATAATTATTGTAAGCATTGGCATGCTATTCCAAGATAATGTTTAATCTGTGGGCTACAACCATGTGATCAGGCTGGACTTAACTAAATACTTGTGATGAAATTGGTTGGCATTTAGTACCTAATTGATAATCAAATGATTATATATATATATATGAATATGATTTGGTGATAATTAAAACCAACCAGCAGACTGTTGTAGCCATTTAGGTAGGCGTGTCGGCAATATGCTTTGCTTATCTGTTAAGTCTCCAATTCATTCTTAGACAGTGTAAATGGAAAAAATTGCTTCACACTTTAGATTCAAATAATTCAATAAGGTTAGGCCAATAGTTTCAATGAGTTGGATTTCATTTGCTTTCTGGTTAAAGCAATTTCCATGATGAAGGGCAATTGATTATCAATTTACTTTAGTGATTTATTTGTTTTTTGGTTATGGATTTTTTTAAGGATTATAGCCCCATTCAAAACCTCCCAAACCCAAAATTTGAAGCCCAAATAACCCCAAAAAACCAAGGAAGAAGAAGATCCCAAAAGCCCAAGGAAACAAACCCTTTAGGCCCTTTTCTCACTTGGCGGTTGTGAGGCAAATACCACGTGGCAGCTACTTACGGGCTATCTCTCCCATAAACCTCTGACCCTCTTCCACTCTCAACAAAAACTCCCCTTCATAAAACCCTTCGAACCAAAAGTCTCAAACTCAGAGCCTCAGGGGCCTCTTGTGGAGGGGTTTTGGATTTGGTCTCAGAAACATTGAAAAAAATAATAATAATTAACAAAAGGGGAGAAAACGCAATGGCAAATTCAAACCCTCGAACCAATTTGCGTTGCCATCACTGCGCTGGCCCTCTTTCCAAAGAGATGGTAATAATGTTTACTTTCATCTTTTTCTTTCTATTTTTTTTTTCAAATTTTGTTTTAATTTTAGAAGTTTTTTTTTCTCTTTCGTGTTTTATGGTGCAGGAAACAAGTGAATGGACTGTTGCTCCACTTGTGAGGGATAGTTTTTCTATGGTAAGAATTCCCTTCCCTTTTCTTCTCTTTTTTCCATTTTACATATATTTTTCTTGTGGCAATTTCGGATATGTTTTGCTGATGCTAATTCTGACCCTTTTTTTGGTATTTTATTTAATGGGTTTGTGGAAATTTGGATAGTTTTTCAGTTTAATAGAACTGGGTTTCCAATATTACAATGTTCTTGCAGTTTTTGCTTTTCTTTTTGTTGGTACTTTATACTTCTAAGGGGTGCCGTAGTTTGAATGTTTGTTCTTGTTATTTTAGATTGGCTCTGCTGTTGGCGGTACCACAAGTGCATTCTACGGATTCAACCATGGTATAATGTTCTGTTTCTTCTTTGTGGGCTCGTTAGATGTAGTTCAGTTCATGTGATTTGATCATATTACTGTAACTTAAGTTTCTGTGTAACTGTCCTGGCTTCTTCAATGGTCTTTTTTAGTGCAATGCCTTCTATAGACTTTTGCCCTTTAAGAAACTTTCATTTAGGTGATAATTGTTTCCACATTGCTTCAGAAGAGTTAACTTTCAAATAAGTCTTTGACATTTACAATTTCTGTCAATGATTGGTTTTTAAATAATTCAAACACAAATGAAGTTCACTAGCTAAGTTTGTAAAATATGTTTCACTCGTCTTACCTCTGACATATGAATTATGAATCTTACTCTGTTGGTATATTGTTATAATCTATTTATGCGTTTACTATGCATGGTTGTTGCTGTTGGATGTCTAATTGACATACTTTATAAGACTATAACTCTATCCCACCATTTCAGTAGTTATTTTTGATGCACCACATGTAAGGAACAGAGTTTAGTTTGTATTTCTGACTTGTGTTTTTTGGTGCAGTGATGCCACTTGTCAGGAGGTGGGTTAAAGGACCCATGTGGGTACATTTCCTCATTGGAGTAAGTTCTTTAATATGCCAAATTTCTTGCTATTTTAATGCGTGTTTTGAGTTGTTTTCCAATCTTTGGACATAGATTTACATTTTAAGTCTTGAGTAGATACTTGAGCAGAGCTTGATAGTCATCATATGATCTTGAATTTGCTAGTTGGGTTTACTTTGCTGCATTTTAGACCCCTTCTTCTATGATAACTGATGAGATGCAAACTGTCCTTATTTAGTTGCTGTACCTTGTTTGCAATTATGACCTGATCAAGGGTGATTCCTGTCCATTAATGCTTTGGATGAGTTGTTTGTCAAGGTTAATACATTTTCATTTTCTTGTGGTGCTGCCTGCTGAACTTTCTGTAGTGCATACTATGTTCATCTTTCTCATCAATGGAAAAGGATAACTTACAAAATATCTTTATTTACATACAGGCGCCACCTGTTATAGTGTTCTCTTCTGCTTGTGCAGGGTTGGCAGGTTAGAAATTTTCTCTTCAATGGCTATCTTATGTTTTTGTGACTTAAAATGATTTGCGACTTTCTTAATAACATTTTATGCAACAAAAAAAAAAGGTTTGTTTTTAGTATTATTTTGTCTCTTTCATGTTTGCTCAAGCTCCTTTGGTATCATGTTTACTTAACTAGTGAATTAAAGTTTCTGAACTTAGACCGTAAAGAGTGTCTTGGAAAATTTTGTGCTTCCTAAGATTTCCTGATGTTCTTTCCCTTAAAATATTGGACAAATATGTTCTATGATTGTCATGGGAATGCCTCGGTACTGCACAAAACCTAGTTATTATTAAACAATGGTCAACGATCTAAAGTTTGACCTTCCTCTGCCTGAAATCCACTTTGCAAAAAGTATGTTTTTCTCTCTCTTCTTCTTGCACCCTGACAATCTTAACTTGTCAGGATCCATGTTGAGTTTACATTTGGTAGTTCAAGTAACTGCTGTCCAAATTTTGACAATCTGTCTTGATTGCATCTTTGGCTAAATAATTTTTAGGATAGATACCGTTTACAAGTTTTGTTATTGGTAGGTTATTCGGTTAGCATTTTGGCATTTGCATTGGGAGTATATATTATTTATTCTCTGAGAAAATAGAATCATTTCCTGTGAAATCTTGTTTCATGAAATTATAATAGCTTGATTTTAAATCATATTAACTTGTTTTTATGGTTGCCACTTGATATCTCTGACAGTACCTCTCTTGAAAAACTCTACAGGTGGTGCTGTTCCAGCCCTTGCTCAACTTGCATCTTCGTCTTACCGTGCTGCATTCTCATCTTCTTCATTGCCTCCATCTTCACAGGAAGATAAGATGCATAAGTCTAGGACTTCTAATACTTTGTAATTATATATATAGTTTTCTCTTTTCATAAATGCTGTTTTTGATAGATAAAGGTTTACCGTTGAAGCTAGTTACCTTGAAATGTTGTAATGTTTCTGGATACAAGCTCTTTCCCTTTTGGGTTTTGTACTTTGGTTCATTTTGTAATGTAGGTTTATGTTGATATTTAATTATTTTTCTGTTATGATTATTATGTTTTGTGTTATATAATAAAAAGAATTTACATTTTTTTTGAATTAATTATTCTCATCTCTCAACCCTGTTTAGAGTTTCTTTCGCCATTTATAAATAAACAAATACCACATTTTGGCATGATAAAACCCCTGTTCACGAACTCCATCCTCAAAGTGCAGGAATCGGAACTAAGAATGTAAAAGACCCAAATCGGGGAGTTACCTTCTGTGTCATCAATGTTACTAAATTTGTACCCCTATAAATTATTTTTTTTTTAAAAAATTAAATCACATAGCCATTCTATATTTGAAAAATAATACTCGATTAAGTTTTTTATTTTTCATTCAATTCCATATTTAGATATCTTAGACATTACCTACTAAATATTTTATTAAATACTTGATTAAATTAAATTTATGTATATTATTAATAAAAATTAAATTAATAAATTAAAATTAATTCATAAAAAATGAATTAAAATTTAAAAATGATATTTAAAATAATTAATAAAATTTATATTAATTATAAAAAATTTATTAACAAGAAATGATATGTATAAAATTAACATTTAATATTAACAAGTTCCGGTAATTGATATTCCATGATCATTGCTTGAACGCTATTACACTCATGATAAATAATAATTTTGCTATCCGAAAGATAATTTAATCTTATTGATTAAGTTCAAATCGGATAATGTAAACTAATCGATTATAAGTCATCGCCTCACATTAATATAGTAAAGTAAACCATTAAAAACAACATCTCCTTTCCCCACGTCCTACATGGTTATTTTCTGATCCCTCCGTTGAAGTCCTGGGTTTTATCGCCACTGTTGTGTCTTTTTCTTTCTTCAGATCAAGCCAGTCTCAAACTTAAAAACTTTCACGTCAAAAACAACTCAAAAAATTTTCCAGGCATCGTCAACTTTAATCCCATTCTTCGAAAATGAAACTCACCCTTTCTTTTATCTCTTTTTCTTTAACCATCTCCTCCTTAATAATTCCATCCCATGCATCATCTTCTTCGCTTCCTTCCAATTCCTTCCTTGGAATTGCTCCTCAAGGTACACATTTTTTTCTCTTTTCCCTTTAAAGTTTCATCCTTTTGGGATAATATATTTGTAATGAAAACTGGGTTATTTGTTTGTTGGATGAAATGAAACCAAAAAAAAAACCCAGATGAAGATTACTTCAAAGGAGAGATAATAAAGTGCAAGAATGGATCAAAGACGTTCACAAAAACCCAACTCAATGATGATTTCTGTGACTGTTCAGATGGCACTGATGAGCCAGGTCCGTCTCTCTCCTTTTTTTTTTTCTTTTAATTTCTCAATGCTTTGATAGATTTTTTGGGTTTTTATTTATTTGAAGTAATAATGAAACATGCTGGTTGAGAAATTTGGATGTCTTGTTTATGTTAGAGTTTACTTGTTTTTTTTTTTCCGTGCTTTTGCTGTTTGTCAATATTCTTTAATTTCTTAAAATGTTTGTTTCAGGAACATCAGCCTGTCCACAAGGAAAGTTTTATTGTAGGAATGCTGGGTATTCTTCTTCTTTGCTGTTTTCCTCCAGAGTCAATGATGGCATTTGTGGTATGTTTTGTTTTTAGCAATCTGAAATCTTTGGATCATCTGTTTAATTGTTTTTGCCTTTTGAATCCCCTTAGTTTCTTTGTTTGAGCACAGGAATGTTATCTTTTTATATTTTATTCTGGTGTACTCAATATGATTAATATAGCTGAATATCTCCCACTTTTGTTATTTGCCTTTTCTAAAACTTGTTGAAGTAAATTTTCCCTGCCTTGCGCGTGGCCTTTTGGATGTGTAGTTAGTTCTATTGATTATTTTGATATATGAATAAAAAGAGCAGATTGCTGTGATGGGAGTGATGAGTATGATGGTAAAGTGAAATGTCCTAATACATGCTGGGAGGCTGGCAAAGTAGCCAGGGACAAGTTGAAGAAAAAGATTGAAATGTATCACAAAGGTGTTGCCTTGCGGAGAGAAGAAAATAAGCAAGCAAAACAAGCAATAGCCAGAGACAGAGAAGAATTGTTGGCACTGAAAAATGAAAAGGACGTTCTTGAAAATCTTGTTAAGCAGCTCGAAGGTATAATTCTGATTTGTTTGTCCTTAAATATTTATGTTTTATGGTCTATATCTCTATGATGTTCAGCAAATGTAATCATTTTTATCATGATTATTCCAAAAGAGCTCTGGCCTTCTACCTAATGTATATTTTCTAAATTCCCATTATTAATGCCTTATATGAGTTTAATAGTATTATAGAAGCAGTAAACAATATAAATATAAAAACTGTGCATATGTCTGGGAGAAGATTGCTTCCAGGTCATTGTTGCTTCATGAATTCATATATATGCAAAATAGCATAACTTTGCTAAGTGATCGATAATGTATTATGTCCATGCTAGATATCTTGTTTATTTAATTTCCAAAATATTACATGAAGGGCAAATTCAGAAGTTGGAGCAGGAAGAGCACCTAGAGAAAGAAGAGAAGATGAAAGAAGCTTCAAATGAGAAAGTTGAAAAGGAAAAGAATGAAACTGAGGAGAAAGTTGACAGCCAAAAAGAACCTTTGAAAACATCAGATGAGGAGAAAATGGGGCTGTCATGGAAATCTCCATCCAATCAGGTTGGATGTAAAAGCAAGTCAAATTGATCCCTTCCTTCTACCTCCTACTCTTAATTTCTTTTTCAATTATATGTTTATATTTTCCCATACCTCATTTCTACTTGTGTTGTCAGCTAATGTTGCTTTCCCTTTCCTTATTCTATCTCTCTTGGTCTTTCTGTTTTAGAATTCAGCCTATCTGTTCATGTTTTTCTCTCTTTTTAGTTTTGCTTGAAAGATTTTCCCTATGCAAGTTTGGTTCCTCCTTACTTAAGGGAAAACTGAGAGAAAAAGGATATGGCAAAATCTTTGCTAAGACAATGAAACTGATTGCATGATGAAGAACTAAGAACAAGATATTGGCTAAAGTGTGAAACTATGAGGAAAATGTATAGTGTATTATTGAGGGATAGCAAAAGCATGGTTCACAACTAGATTGCTTCCTAAATCCTCTATAGCGACAATCTTTTAGGAGAAGTAATAATATAGATGGAAATGGTTTATTGACTCTAGATGAGTTTTTAATAACACCCTTCCCTCCACTTTTCCTCTCGCACTTTGTTCCATTTGACTGAACTAGTGTCATATTATTTAAACAATGATAACTGAAAGTTGACGTATCCAAACTTTTTGCTAATGACTCTTTTGAATTTCAATGCGGAATTGTTCACTATTGATTGAATATTGGATACCATTAACTCTTGGAGGAGTGTCAATATGATCTTGATATTTAAAGCGTAAGCATTGTAGGTTAACATAGAAAATCTAGAAGGTTAAACTTACAGATGGGCAAACAGTTGGGTCTTTTAACACTATGATCTGCTTGATTTAGTGCTAGGGAAATAATTTGTTTGAGAATATTGTCATTACTGTATATTGAATCTATTGGTTTCAGAATGAGAAAGATGAATTTCAAAGTACTGAAGGATTGTCTAGAGAAGAGCTTGGTCGTCTCGTTGCATCACGCTGGACTGGGAAAAAGACTGAGGACCAAGTTGAGGAGATTGATACAGCTAAAAGGGACTATGTAGGCAACAGGGAGAAAGAAGAGAGTGCACATGATGAACATTCGATTAATAATGCTTTACGATTCAATGAAAATACTCAAAAGCATCATGAGAAAGGCAGAAATGATGCTGGAGATGAAGAGTCTGTAGCAGATGATGTTGGTAGTTCGAGCACCCACTACAACATTCGCTTAGAAGATCGTGAGAACTCCTCAGGTTTTAGCTCTTCTGAAGCAGTTGGGCAAAGTATCACTTGCATGTTTATATCTAGTAAACTTTTTCATTTTTGGTTTCTTGATTCTTCAGATATAGCAACTCCAAGCCATCAATCTTGGTTGGTTAAGATACAAGAAACTGCTCAGAATATACTACAGTCAGTTAACTTCTATCCAACCCCTGTCCCTAATTTAGGTAAATGAATTTACGGTTGCCTATATTCAATGTTCTATAAGAATTAATAAACACATAATATGCATAATATCTTGCATTTTGGTTTTTCTAGATGCAAATCAGGTTCGGAATGAGTACAATAACTACACTACAAGATTGCATGATATAGAGTCAAGGATTTCAAGTTTGACAGAAAAGGTCAAATATGATTTTGGTAAGTCATAGATATAATTTGGTGACTTTTATATCATACATAAGTTATACAAGAATTGTATTAGTACTTTTTCTCCACTTGTTGACTTTTGCTTTTAAATTCCAGGAATAGATAATGAATTCTATTTATTCTATGATCGTTGCTTTGAGTCAAAGCAGGACAAGTAAGAATAAAGCTTACCTTGTGCTTGTGCTAACGCTTGGTTTTATTACTCTCTCAATGTTGTTGCTTTGGGAAATGGATTTTTTGGTTTTAGGTATGTGTATAAAGTTTGTCCATTTAAACATGCAATACAAGAGGAAGGCAGGAGTGAAACCCGATTGGGGTATGTGTTTCCTTTTCTTTTCATAATTGCTTCCATAAGTGCAGAATGTTGGGGGTACCATATAGAATTTATCTGTTGTCAGAGTTACCATATATTTTTGCTGCAAATTAGATTGATCACAAAAAAATGGTTGTAAATAACAAGGCAGAATAGACGAAGATGCTGAAATAATTGCTAGAATATTACTTCCTGTTCTGATTTATGGATATGATAATTAGTTGCATAATAATATCTCAGAAGCAAAGAAGAAATATGAATATGGACAGCTCAATAGAGATTTTGAAAATCAATGATTCCTTTTGCAGAGTTATTGTCAACAATTCTACAGTATGAGGTCAAAATATATCAAGTTTAGATTGCAATTAAGTAGTTTGACAAAATGCATATCTTTAAATGGATAGATGGGGTCGCACTGCTTTGACCATCAATCACGAACAAGTAGATGCAAATAGGTGTTGATACAACAACATTCAAATCTAAAAATGTTGAGGGTAGTGGGAAATCATTGACAAAAGAAAACGATGGAACTGGGAGAAGACGGCTTGTGGGTTCACTTACATCTTCAATATGAATTTCAAGTTAAGGCACAGCAATCTCTTGGAAAGGCCAAACACTTGAGAATTTTGTAGTTTGGCTGGTTGATGCCTTTTTTTCTTCTCAATAAATAGTTCTGTTCTAATAAAATTTAACCTTTCCCCCTTGTTGTAGCAACTGGGAGAAGTTTGGGAGTTCATATAGAATGATGCTGTTCTCAAATGGAGATGGATGCTGGAATGGACCTGATAGAAGCTTAGAGGTAAGATTTATATGTTTTTTTTTTTTAATTAAAGTATTATATGTTGAAAAATAGTGATATTGTACAGAACCGTAAAAGTTTTCCTCCATTTGCGGTCCATGTTTGCTATATGAATGGTATTTGATTACAGATTAAATTATGGATTGATCCTGAAGAAAAGTTGCACCACTTTGAAATATAATCAAATTGGCTGAATCAAGCTGGCTGAAAGCCTTGTCATTGAGAAGCATTCTTTTTAGATGCAAAATTCTGAGCAGTGATCCTTTTGTTTTTACAGGTCAAGCTAAGGTGTGGACTAAAAACTGAATTAACTAGTGTGGATGAACCAAGCCGCTGCGAGTATCTCTCTCTCTCTCTCTCTTGTGCACACACACACATACAGGCACACATGTGCGGCATGCACTTGAAAAATTATGCCATCTAAGTCTGCTTTGTCATGGCAGATATGTTGCTCTCATGTATACCCCTGCCCTTTGCCTAGAGGAAAAGCTCAAGGTAATTTTTATTGTAGAAGAAGCTATCATGTATTTTTGCTTTTATTCTGTATCTTCTATAAAATGGTGGATCTGGCAGGAACTTAAACAGAAACTAGAATCAATGAACAGAGAACAACCATGGAGTCATGATGAGCTTTGATTTGCCAACATCTACTTAAATCCCGGTGGGTATTTGGACAGTCTATTCATTCTTTCAATGGTAATTCTTGATAATCGTACTTGGGGTTGGTTATCTGATTGTCTTCCATGCTTCATTTCAGAGTGGCCAACTGATATCTTTGTCTATGAGCTAACTTAATGTAACAGCTGTAGTTTCTCCAAAGAGTGGATCAGAAGCTTGTCTATGAGCTAACTTCATGTGACAGCTGTAGTTCTCCCAAAGAGTGGATCAGAAACTTGAAGCAGATTGCAATTTGCAAGAGATACACCAAATAGTTTACCTTCTTAACTTCCGACAACTGTTAGTATCATGTAATTTTTTGTATTTCTTTTGCGGCTGAGAAACAGGATCAAGATTTTTGTCGTGCCTAATAGGTTAGACGGTGTTAGATTTCCTAGAAAGACGTGTATCATTTGTTTCGAACTCCATAACATTCTCTCCGGGAACAAGATGAGCTAGGCTAATTTTGAAAATACAAGAATTGAGACTTGATATCATGGTCTTGTCTTCGTTTCCTAAGGAATGGTGAATGTACTACATGAGTGGAGCTATTCACGCTCTCTTGTTGTCATAACTGCATCATTTTTTTTTGCGAAGGGCCAAAAGTTATAACAGACATATGAACAAGTGAAGCTACTGAATGTGGAGAACAAATGGTGGGACAAAGCATTTATGTTTTTTAATGATTATGCTTCACTCGCACGCACTGAATAAATTCCAGGATGCCAAAACTTTTGTTTATAGGCAGCGATACCCGTCTTTCAGCACTAGGTCTTCTGGTCTGATACCTTACCTTCCACCGTCACCCCCGAACGAGGCTACATTCTTAGCCATTAATGTTGTTTCTGGATTGAAACATTGGAGTAATGTTTGATTTCCTTCTTGAAAGAGAGAATTTTTAGTTCAAAAGATTTTGATGCCTGTTGAGGCGTTCCCCTCCCCAGATGCCATTCAAGAGTAAAAGAAAACACTTGCTATGATATGAAAAGAAGAAAATCCTGACCAGGAAGCATATACCATTAAGTGATCACAAATATGCTTAGGAATATGTGGCCAATTGAGCTATTTGTTCAAACTATTCCAAGTCACACTACTATAATCGAATGCCAGAAATTTTAAGAAAAGTGGGATTTTAAAGAATTATGCTTGACATTATTATAGGGAACGAAACCTAGCTATATACATATATATATATATTTATCATTTTATATTACACAAAGAATGGTGTTAGTTGTGCTTTTGTATATATTCTTAATTCTTGGCTCTGTCTTATTGGAGGCTATAGCTCTTTGAAAAGCTTTCACTTTCTACTGACTGGGGCAGGCGTTAAATTGGAATATAATATATACATATATATATATATATATATATATATGTATGCATGAGAATATCACAACAGCTAATCATAAATAAAAAAAATTAAACCAAATCTAAGGTCAGAAATCAATGATAAATTTGTTAATTTTTGGACCAATATATAATCAGAAGACCAATAGTTTGATGTTTTATAATAAAATCAAATAAAAATATTGATTCTATTTCTTTCTTTTTTTCCTTTTATAATATTTAAAACATATTGAAATTCATACTCTTTAGGCAATCTACTATTATATATAAACTTATATAGCCAGCAACATAAATATTGAAACTTTAAACATACGTAAGTTGTCAGTCAAAGTTAGTAATTTTTAATTGTTCAAATGGTAAAATCATAGTTACTTATATATAAAGAATATTTATTTGGAAAATAATGAAAACCGGTAATCAAATATTTATTTACTTATGAAATTCATCGTACAAACAAAATTGTTAAATGCAGTTATTTATTGAGAAAATTATGAAGAATAACCTTTCTTGATAATGGCATTTTAAAAATAATCATCAAAATAAATTTAATTGTTTTTAATCATATTTAGCCATAACTTTACAAAAATACCTTGAAACTATTTCAAATAAATTAAACCATTCATCAAAATTTTTCCCTATTTGTGTTTTCGATTTCACTCTCACCATCCCATTCTCTCTAATTTTATCTATTTCTCTCTTCGGTATTTATCTGCTATGCTCTCGATTTCTCTCTCTCGCGCTTTCAGATTTTTTTTTTTTACGTTTTTAAGACACTAAGTGATGGTTTTGATGTGCTTGAGCTGGTGACTATTTGGAGAATTTGATTTTTAGGTATTTTGAATAAAACTAAAACGGTAGAAATGATTACAGATGCTTGAAATAATTTTTAATTGGATTAATTTGAGACCTAGACACCAATAAACTCAAAAATTTGAAATTTATAAACTTAGGTTTTCAAAGAAAATTTTTTTCGATTTTTAGTTGAAATAGGTGTTTTAAATAAGAAAATTTGTATTTTGATTTATGAAAACATGTTGAAAACACTGTAATCGGTATCAAATTGTAAAAAATAAAAAATAAAAAGAAATAAAGAGAGTTGAGAGGATTTGAAGTTTTAATTTATAAGTAACAACAACATTTTGGTATTAAAATATAATAAAATATTTTTAAATATGACGTGCAATAATAATATTTTTTCATTATGGCGTGTAACAATAATATTTTTTTTCAACATGGTGTGTAATAACATTTTTTAAGCATGGGGTGTAACATGTTTTTGTATATGATGTGTAACAACAGTATTTTTTTTAACATAACGTGTAATAATTTAACCATGACGTATAATATATTTTTGTACATGACGTGTAATTTCATTAAAGATAATTTTATCCAATTTAACTAAAAATAGTTAAAATTATAAAAGGAGATATTTTTAAAAATATTTTATCTTTAAAGATTGTTTTTAAAAATATCCCTCATTTATTACTAGTTATTACAAACAATGTTTTGGTTTGGTAGGGAAAGAAGACTTCAGTTAGGAAAAGGAAATAAAAATTTAGAACTTTTTTCCTTGACCTCCAAGGAGCCTGACTCTCTTCAGTCCTTTGTTTAGTGAAACACTATATATATATAAAACACAACCTCTAGCCAAAACCATCCACAATAATTAAAACCCTAAATTCCTCCAAAAACTTCCCATTACGACTCCCCCACGAAACCCTAAACCTTGGTTGCTTTTGTGTGTTTTTTTTTTTTCGTCATAGCTATGGAGAACGTGATTCTAACAGGAGTAGAGGGAATGGTGAGGCCAAAGACAAAGATCGTTTGCACCTTAGGGCCAGCTTCGAGGTCGGTTGAGATGATTGAGAAGCTTTTGAAAGCTGGCATGAACGTCGCTCGTTTCAACTTCTCGCATGGTTCCCATGCATACCACCAGGAAACCTTGGACAATCTAAGGACTGCCATGAACAACACCTGCATTCCTTGTGCTGTCATGTTGGATACTAAGGTACCCTTCTGTTTTTTTTCTCTAGTGTTCCTTCTCAAGATTCTCATTATAACCTGTTTTTGATCTATGGATTGTTACTATGATTAATGTTGTACAATTCTTTGGCCAAATATTTTATTAAAAAGAAGTTGCATGCGGTTCGGTTTGAATGACAGTCTTTTCTTTATGATTGAACTTTACTGAAAAGGGTCTTTTTGTTCATAAATATAATATGGAGTATGGACCTCTATTTTTCTTCCCAAGTTTCAAAACAATGGAAAGAGATTCCGCCAGTTCATGTTCTCTCTACTAGAAGGCATTTAACTTATATTAGATAGAAACTGTCCGTCATGCTTCAAGCTGATCTTTTTATTTAAATAGCTTTCTTCTTTTCAATGAATTTTTAGTTTATTTCAGAAAACTATTAATAACTTGCTGCACTGCCTTCTTTTTAATCTTCTCAAGGATAATGTTGTAGTTACGTAATTTCCTTGTGGAATTTTAAAAGTTCTAGGGCATAATATGGGGAATTTGTCGAGGCAATGCTTCTTTACTTTTTTCTTTTCTGCAAATATTTTAGGGACCAGAGATTCGAACTGGCTTTTTGAGGGATGGGAAGCCCATACAACTCACTCAGGGTGAAAAGATTACTATTACCACTGACTATAGCATAAAGGGTGATGAGAATCTGATCTCCATGAGTTACAAGAAGTTGGCTGAAGATTTAAAGCCTGGGAGCGTTATTTTGTGTTCCGATGGGACAATTACATTCACTGTCTTGGCTTGTGACAAGGAATTGGGATTGGTCCATTGCCGTTGTGAGAACTCTGCAGTTCTGGGTGAAAGGAAGAATGTCAATCTTCCAGGAGTTGTGGTTGATCTTCCAACCTTAACAGAGAAGGACAAAGAAGATATCCTGCAATGGGGTGTTCCAAACAAGATAGACATAATCGCCTTGTCTTTTGTTCGTAAAGGTTCAGACCTTGTAGAGGTCAGAAAGCTGCTGGGAGAGCATGGAAATAGCATTATTCTCATGTCAAAGGTTTGTCATGTTTTTAACAGACAATAAGACTTGTAGACCACATGCTGACAAACTTAGCACTTAATGTGTTTTTCTCCATTTTAACATTTTTGTTGTGCATTGGCAGGTTGAAAATCAAGAAGGAGTTGCTAATTTTGATGATATTCTAGCAAATTCTGATGCATTTATGGTTGCAAGAGGTGATTTGGGAATGGAGATCCCAATTGAGAAGATATTCCTGGCTCAGAAAATGATGATTATGAAGGCCAATAAATTGGGAAAGCCTGTGGTAACTGCAACTCAGATGCTGGAGTCCATGATCAAATCTCCGAGGCCAACTCGAGCTGAAGCTACCGATGTTGCCAATGCAGTTCTCGATGGTACTGACTGTGTGATGCTAAGTGGAGAAACTGCTGCTGGATCCTACCCTGACCTTGCTGTTCAAACCATGGCCAGAATTTGCAAAGAGGCAGAAAACTTTATAAACTATGGAGATCTTTTCAAGAGAATAATGGAAACTGCATCCACGCCTATGAGCCCATTAGAAAGTCTGGCTTCCTCAGCTGTGAGGACAGGCAATTGCATTAAAGCATCTATAATTTTGGTCCTAACCAGAACTGGAACCACAGCAAAGCTAGTGGCCAAGTATAGGCCAAGTATGCCTATTTTGTCTATGATCATCCCAGAGATAACGACAGATTCCCTTGACTGGTCATGCAGTGATGAAGCTCCAGCAAGGCATTGCCTTATTTTCAGGGGTCTGATCCCTGTTTTGAGCTCTGGCTCTGCAAAAGCTTCTTACAGTGAGTCTATTGAGGAAACAACCAAGTTTGCCCTTCAACATGCAAAGGAAAGAGGACTTTGCAAACCTGGAGATTCAATTGTGGCATTGCACCCTTCAGTGATTAAGATTTTGACAGTTTGATAGAGAGTTTAGATTTTAGCGGCTTCTAACTGTTGATACCTTCTTTCTAGCTTAGGTTGGTAGCTTCTTCAACAAACAAGTTTGATTGAGTGTTGGAGGACAATTTCACATGAATGTTATGTCATAGCAATCTTTGTAACGAAATATTTAATCAATTCATCCTTTTCATTTCAATTAATTTTCAAGAGCTTATTGATACAGTATACAAATCCTTTTGAGTTCTGGTTGTTCTGAATGCCAATTCTGGGATGTTTAGTGATGGTCATATTTGCACGATATGCTGTATGGCTTTCTACTATGTCTCTGGTCCAATTTTCTGGGTCGATGCTA
This sequence comes from Theobroma cacao, assembly GCF_000208745.1. Taxonomy (NCBI): domain Eukaryota; kingdom Viridiplantae; phylum Streptophyta; class Magnoliopsida; order Malvales; family Malvaceae; genus Theobroma; species Theobroma cacao. Next base: position 34,937,581 of record NC_030854.1, read on the forward strand.
GATTTGTCGGGTGTGTGGGTGCGCTTATAGTGGCTGAATTTGATGTAAGGTTGACTGATTGTTGATGTCCTGTTTTATGTAGATTCAGTGATGGTAGGTTGTGAGAGGGTAATTATCTTTTGCATGGGCTACCCCATTATTCTACCAGATGTAACAAGCTGGTTTACCGGCACAGATCAATGGAATATTTGCTTGTCAAAAAATAAAACAAAATCTTTTTGTTTTTTGCTTTTTATTTTTGGAATAAAACAAATTTACAACAGCAGCAAAGAGACCACCTCAATGCAGCAAAATATATGCTGCAGAAAGTTTTCAGGCTAGGCCAGAAGAGGCATTATTAGCTTAGGTAATCCTGTACATTACATAACAGGAGTAAGAAAAAGTGTCAAGTATCTTCTGTCTGACCTGCACTTGCACTTCCTGGCATGGCCCCTGATGAGGGAGCTGAAGTAGAACCATTTTGCGATCCTGGTAAGGTGAGCAAACCATCATAAGGCCATGGAATAGGGATCCAATACCTTCTTCCAGTTCCTACCCCGCTACCACTTTGGGTATCATTAGTGCCAACTCTTCCTTCACTATTTCTGCTCACATTTGCTTCAATCTTGGAATCATCCGAAGGCAACTGGTACCTGCATACTGGGCAAGAGCTGTGAAGTTCCAGCCACGGAACAATACACCCACCATGGAATTTATGTTTACATGGCATCTCCTTTGCTTCACTTCCAATCTCAATATCTTCCAAGCATATAGAACACTGCACATTGTCCTCTACAGTCACAGTTGGCATTGCTTCAACTGTCTCTTTCTGTGCTGGTGGGGTTCCATAGCGGTTAGGGTCATTCTCTGCCAAATACCGTAACAGCAGATCCCAACCAGGTCCAATCAGGTAATCACCAAAAGAGCTGGCTGCCCTATGAGTTGAGTTTTGTCCTTGGTTAAAACCAAATGAACCTTGAACAATTAAGGCCTCATCGTTGAATGGATCGAATAAGATCATTCTGCCACTTCTCTCTCTGCCATTTTCAGAATTCTCTGATTCAGAAGCTGCTACAGTACGCATCTCCTGAAGCATCCGAAGAGCTGAAGCAGAGGTTCTCCTCCTCCTCCTAAGCAAGGATTCAAATTCTCTTCCTAGTTCATCTTCCACTGCATCTTGTGAGTTGCTATCATTGATTTGCTCCCTGCCTGTGATACGCAACTGCGCAGAACCTAAACCACCAATCAAACCAAGCAAGATTGGAGCCCAAAGGGAAAGAGTGTTCATTGATCCTAAATCAACTCCATTGTCGTTGGAGTATTGTCTCATGCTGGTCATTTCTTCCACAAATCCGGTCTCGCAAAAAGGGCATTTGGTCTCAGGTTCTATCGTTGGATTCACCATCTGAGAGCACATGTAACACCAATATCTACCTACCATCCTATCCCCCATCTTTCTCTACAACCTACTTCAATTTCACAAACAAAAATATAAGTAGACAAAGAAAGAGAATAGGGCTAAGAAATTAAGATAACAGGAAACCAAATAACCTACTCAGAACAAGCTACTTCCCATAGTGAAAACCTCCACCAAAGAACCCCTTTATGTTCCTATATTCTCTTCATAATCATCCGCAACAAACTTACCTTGACCTTCTCCTAATGCACCAAATTTCTTTTTCTAATTTTATGGGAAGAGATAAATGGATGCTTTGTTTCTTCTTAGAAGTAAAACTAAGAATTATATTTGGCAGCTCCATTATACAATTAAAAAATGGCAATGGTATAGGATTAGAAAGGAAGAGAGGAAGCATAAAAAAAAAGGCAACCATGTCAAAGGAAACAGTTCAGAGAATGAACAAGATTAAAGTTGAGTTCTTCAATGTTGAGAATATAATATTTGATTAGCAATTTATTTCATTCAAAGAAGAATAATACAACAATCATCAGGGGAAAATTATTCGAAGTATTGTTTGCTTAATATTATTTTCAAACACCGACTTATGCATTGTAAAGGAAAAACAAGACAAATTAAGAAAAACATTAAGAAATTCAGATATCATTAAAAAACATGGTGAAAAGAGAGGATGTTTCTCTGGTACCTTTTAGATAGAGAATGAGGGAGTTGATGTGAATTATGATTTGGAAAAGATCATGAAATGAGCTCAAGAGGTAAAAGAAAAGGGTAGACAAAAGGAATGGTATCCTCTCTTTTTTTTATTATCTAAACTTGCCCTGTGGAGGACGTATTTAATTCAATACTTTGCCAATCAGTTTGTAAGCTTCAACTGCATACTATAGTTAATGTCAAAACAGTTTGTACTTAAATATAGAGTTTTTGTTCGCTTTTCTTGTAAGGAGTAATGGGGCAATTGGTTGGTAGTATTTCACCTTCCATGAAGGTAACTCAGCACCTCTAATTTACTTTTGGAATGTTGAAATGTGATCTCCTCACAAAATGACAAATGGCATTGGCCACTGCAACATTGTAAAACCTCCCCTTAAACTCCAACGGTTTGTATTGTGCTCTCTTTGGCCTTAACTTCCTTCTAGGTCTGGGCTTTGGATAGTGGTCTTTATGGATCAACCCAATCCATTACCAGCCCAAACTATATGGATATTTTAGGTATATTAATGTGGCAAAACTAGGGCTTTTCACCGTACTATAAAATGGGGAAGGGAAGCCGAAACCTAGGCAACTCACTGCTTGATCTTATCTGAGCAGAGAACTCAGGGCTCCCTTCTCTCTGAGCCACCCTGCGCCTTAGAGCGTTGCTGGAGGCTCTGCTTTAGGGCAAAAAGAGAGTGGGTTTTTAGCCTTTCTGTTTTCTGCAGTGAAGACTGCCCGCAGTCAGAGCCCTCAATGTCAAATACTGACCATTGCTTGGGCTGTGATGGCCTTCGCGGGCTAAATCCCAAGTTCAAAATTTTACTAAATTGTCAACTGTAAACTCAGCAGTGACGGGTCCAGGATATCAGTTTCACTGGGATAAGAAAATCTTCAGATTTATCTTGAAAAAATGTCGGTTTCTGAAAGTAGTTTAGATGGGTCCAAATCTAAGGGCGAGTTTGTTTAAAACTGAGACAAAATAAGATAAAGGAACTTCTATCCATTTGGAGAACATAAGAAAATAATTTAGGATTGTTTACATGGCCACATTCATTACCTTAGTCATTGACAGGGTTTCTTCTCTGCCGTCCAATATTTATTACTGAAATAACCCTTTGATAACATCAACCGTGATCATTATCATTATCCCAAATAATGAAATAATTTCACCAAATACTCGATTGTCTTTCATTCCCAAGTGGTTTCACCCTTAATTGCCATGATGGTAATTACCAAAAACCCTTTTGTTAGAGGAGAGCAGCATAATTAGCAATTACTGGTGGAGTCATAGTAATGATAGAAAGGGTATTCGTTGGCTCAGAGAATAAATTTTCTTTCTCGAAAGCTGATGGAGGAATGGGATTCCAAGATATGGACAAGTTTATTAAGGTTGGAGACTTTTGATGAACACAGTTACTGTGGCACGACCATTCTGGAAAGCAAAATAAATTTCATAAGAAGAAGCAGTGTTGCGTCGTACTAATATATTTCAAGTCGGTTGTGGGCAGTCCGTAAGGACCTTGAAAACGTTATTTGCTCTTTTCACTTACAGAGCAGCAGACAAGACAATTCTGGTCAGGTACGCGCACCTGAAACTTAAGCTAATACCGTTGATGAAAATATTTCGACTAAATTGGGTGGGGTGCGCCAGGCCAAAACTGTAGTGCAACGCTTAGGCGACGCGCGAAAGCTCCAGCAGCAAGCTACTGTGGTGAGCCCTCCCCCTCAAAAAATTAATTTAATATCATGTGGACCGATGGCCCACGTATCAGATATTAAACTGATAAGAACAGATACTACACTTGATCTTAGCCAAAAGGCCGAGAAAGGTATGCTTAGGCCAATTGAAGCCCACTTGGTTTATAGGCAATCTCCTGTCCCTTCTTGTCTTTGCTGGCCTGTGTGGGACGGTCACATGAAATTGGGTGCAGCAAACGTTAAAAACATAAAAACCCTCTTTGACCAAACTCTGTTCTGCATGAAATCTCCCTTTCAATTTCAATTTCATTCAAGTTTGAGAATGTTCATTTTGTGTTGAAATCTACCTCTAGGACCATGGTTGCTGGTCAAGAAATAATTGGAATGTAGAAAACTATGTCCTTGTAACATATTCATTTACAAACTAGTATAAGAATTAAATAGCATTTGAGTTCTACAGACCAATGAGGAAAAAGCATGTTAGCCATCACAACTTAGACATGTACGTCAGTAAGTGATTCAATTAGTATTTGGATTATATTTGCTCATTTCTAATATGGTGATCTTATCTACATAAATATCTTTTATCACTGTCAAAGAAAATATAAGCAAGTGAAAGAGGAAACAACAAAGGGCAAACGCTTTTTCTTGTGAGGAGAAAAACAAGCTTTGGTTTTGTAAGCCTTGTTCCCTGTCTATGTTGCTGCTTTGTTGATCAATTTGTTCATTGTTACAACAAATATATCATTTTTGCCACTACACTCTCTTCATATCGAAATTAGTATTAGAAGTTTCTTAATTTATTAATCTTAAAAGAATCACAGAAAATCATTTTTAAAAATTTTTCATGTTGTCATGAATGTTGGTAATTAATTTTATGCGTACTCATCCAAATATTCACACATATAAGACCTCAAGTACAGTATTTTCAAACTTGACAGTATAAAAAAAAGTTGCATAGCACCCTGATCATTAACAAACAAAGTTTACGTCGACATTGGTCCAAGTTTGAAAACAAACTGCAATCTTACAAACAAAATTAAAATCAACATACGAGCCTTACAAGAGAAGATGTACCTATAGAACCTCTTCATCACACTTCCAACAAGAACTAGTTTGCTGCAATGAGAAAACTTGTCAAACATTCTTTAACATAAGCTACTACTTCAAGACTTCAAGTCTGTTGAAACAATCCTTTAATTGTTATTCTACCACAAACGTGACTGAAGATACCTAGCCACATTTTCATCCAGTTGGAAAGCCTTACTAAGAACATCAGGATTAATGCGTGATTTTGATCCGAACACTGCATTTGCAATGGTAATTACTCCAGGATTCTGGCTGCTAAGACCAGCAAAGGCAATTGCATTAGTTTTCCCTATGTTGAACTGAAAGTGAATTAGACCAACTGGGAAAACGAAAACGTCTCCAGGGTATAGGACTTTAGTGATGAGATGATTGTTCGGATTAGATGTAACAAAGCCAACATAGAGAGTGCCTTCCATGACTACTAGGATCTCGCTAGCCCGAGGGTGAGTGTGAGGAGGGTTTAAGCCACCATAAGGTGCATAGTCAATTCGAGCCAGAGATATACCAAGAGTGTTAAGTCCTGGTATTTGTTCTACATTGACTAGAGTGACTTTTGATCCTAGTTGGTTTGATGTGTTTCCTGGCATGTTGAGTCCTGAAAAGAAGAAGTCTTCTGCTTTGACGAGCTTTGGATCCTTACAGAACTTACCATTAACAAACACTGCATTAAAATGATAGAAATGTGAGTTGATGTACATCATGCATTGCAAAAGATAGAGATTCTAATTAGAGAGTATAACTGTTCACAAATTCTGGTTCTTTGCAGAATGTCTTTAATTTAGAGTTTTAGACATTAATTTAAATACTTTCAACAAAAATAAAGGGAGAACATAGCACCATTTTGGGCGTCCCTGAGGGCTACACAAAAGTCCTGAAGAGGGCTAGGATCAGAGGCAGTGGCAAATGAGAAAGCCAGAACCAACAGGGAAATTGGTACAAGGATTTTAAAACCTTCCATTGCAAAAAAGGCAGCTTTCTAGCTCAAAAACTTCCGAGTTTTAATGCTTGGTGAGAGGCGAGAAATCTTGATTGAACAACTTGCCCATTTATAGTTGGAGTCATTGAACTAGTCTTAGCTTGTTCTTTCTTTATTAAAATTTCTTCCCAAGAAGCAGATGTAACACTTGCCAAGTCTAAAGTGATATTTTTCCTGCTATTTTCTGGATTTACCTCATGGAGTTCCTTCCTCCAATGCTTCACTTCATTGACTTCAACACAGTTCTGAAGTTGCAATGGGAAGCCGGCGCTGCAGGCATTCAACTTACAAATGAAATTAAGTTGACAATGGTTAATGTTGACATCTTCTAGACTTCTATATACGTATTTATTGGAGTAGTTTACATAGGAAGCTTCTCTATTTAACACATGGCATTTATGTCAGCTAGCAAATAGCTTTGTATATTTACAAAAAAAATGAAAATCGAAAAGGACTGTTGATGAGTCTTTCATACCTCCTATTTGAATTCAATTCTTCAATTCAAGCTTAATTAAGATACTCGCTTTAACGTGGTGGTTTCTTGATGAAAACATTTTATCTCCCAAATTGTTTGAAACAGGTCAATAACACATAGCTGATTGGAATTTGTAATTGTAACAATTCAAATGAATGGTGCGATTAAGGAGCACTGAAATAACAGAAGTCTGAAGTCTCATGCAGATTCCGGACCTTGTGGCTGATCACAATCTTAGATTCATACTAAAATTTTAACTCAAAAAAACCAACAGCCATCGACAGAGGAAGCTAGACTCTCACAGAGCCATCTGGAGCAAGAGATTCAAGTAGAATTGATCCCAACATTTGTTCATTTTTCTTTGTAAATCAGAGACTTTTATCACTTGAATTTAGAACATTGAAACTGGGATTGGGGGAGGTGCGCCAGGCCCGAGCTCTAGTGCAACGCTTGGGCGACGCCCGAGAGCCCCAGCAGCAAGCTACTGTTGTGGGCCCTCCCCTTCAAAAAAATTAATTTAATATCATGTGGACCGATGGCCCACGTATCAGATATTAAACTGATAAGAACAGATACTACACTTGATCTTAGCCAAAAGGCCGAGAAAGGTATGCTTTGCTCAGACCAAGGCCGCTTCTTTTAAAGGGAGCTTCTCACCTCTTGGCACGTCGCGTTTGGTAATGTGGGATTGTGCTCGCATGAACCTGAATAGGCTACTTCTGAGGCCCTTAGTGACTTGTTACGAATCAAAGCACAACCAAAGAAATGTAGAAAATTGTGGATTAGGTGCCAGAGTAGCATCTGGGGTTACTGTCTTTGGGCGATTGTAGAGTTTGAGCGTTTTCATTTGGCATGGAAACTCCCTTGTCAATTATGAGCGCAGTCAAGAAATGATGAGGATATAGAAGAACTGTCTTTGGTGCAGATTGATAGTTGGTGCAAATTCCCATCTTAAGTAGGTGGAAGAAACAGGTGAACTATAACTACTTGGAACCTTGAACAGATTCTTTTCTTAATCATTGTTATAATTGGCTCACCATGGTTGCCTTGCATTGAACAACAATGAAGAAATAGATTGCAGGTTCGGGAGAATTCTATAGTGTTTGCATTGGAAAAACAAGGTTTGCTCGTTGCTGGGTATAAAAGAGCAGCTAAACATCTTTGACTTAATTGCCTTGCTAAAGACTATTAGTGGCAGAATGGCAATGCAGGAATCACACCAAATTCATCAAAACTGTTCACAATAACTTCAAGTGCTTCATCAAGAAAACAGCTGGGAACTTGGTATACACAGGCATTGTTTTTAGAAACCACTTTTCTTTATTAAGGTAGTTGTTAGTATTACCTCAAAGAAAAAGATATTTGATAGAATTGACCTTAAAGAAAGTAAGTAATTATATATATTTATTTGTGCTTCAGTCGATTTGGACACACTTAACTGAATCTGCAAAATATAGTTGGGGAGGGGGGGGGGGGGGGGTGCGGGCATTAACGAGTTGCCAATCCACGAGTTAAATAGCTGTATGTATTTTTGCAGTATTTCCCACATAACAGCTCTCTTCTTAGCTTTGTCTTGCTAAGCAATTTGTGAATTTATTTTGTTCTGGCATATAGGAGTGGAACTTTCTTAACAATTTTACCAATTGAAAGAAGCACAAGCAAGGGTTCATTGGAACTAGGGATAGCTAGTTTTATGTTATTAGTCTAGATATTTTGCAAATTTGATACCTTGAACTGTGATTATGCTTAAACTCTTCCTAGTTTTATCACTTTGTTGAGGGTTGTGAAATCTTGAATAGGAGCATGCTAATTTACAGGTTGGAGTCATTGAATTTCATTTATTTTTTGGCTTCAAAAACCAGAAGGTAGGCCAATCCTGCAATCATTTTCTTTTTCTTTCATGTTTTTGGGTGAATCACTTTGATTAGCAATCCTCTGGTCATTGAATTCCCTCTCTCCCTATGCTTATTGCTTGTATCAGTAGATTTTGAAATCAAACTAGTAATTTTTCACATATTATTGAATATTTCCGTTCTTTCTTAACTGTGATTATGAATTTAAAATGAGCCACTTCATTGTCATTAGCATAATTCTAAAGCTGCTGTGGGCAACCGGCTGCGATTGTAATCAACCTTTTGCCGCTTTACTACAATTAAATATAGTAACATGCCAGCTATGCTTCTTCAATTCTATAGGGCATTCAACTAGGCATCACAGCTTGGAATTTATATGGCTTTCATGGGCTATTTGATCTGATAATATTGAAATCTGTCAATATACACATGAATAAGACAGTGCAAAATTCTATTTAATCTTTGACCACATGGATTCTTATCCAATGGCATGGCATGGCATGCATATAAAAAAATCTTCTTTCTTTCTTCTTTCTGCAGCCAGGCTGAATGATAGTCACAAGAAGTTGAAACTGTAACTGGTTTTTTCACCTAATGAAACTAGTTAAATCTCTAAAACAGTTAAAACTCTGGAGGGTATCCAGTGATGGGTCTGTATCACCTACTAGTCCAATTTAAGCTAATTAATGCCTTTAGTCCTTTTGAATTTCACCTTCCCCATGTAAAAAAAACCATCTAATATCAGGAATTGTAGCAACGTTCCACGGGCAGGCAAACTTGAGCTAGAACTCAAAATAAAAAATAGTAAGACTTTGAGTCCTGATGCAGCAAAACTGCAAAGACTTAGAATATTGCCTTCATTGACAGAGCTAATCTTGAAAGTGTTCTTGGACATTCAAAGAACGGGCTGCAGGCCTACATCAAATTATCACCAGTGGGGGTGGGGGGGAGAAGAATTATCACCAGTACTCTATAGATAGAAAATTATGGATATCTCTGGTTCACATGCATAACCAATTAACCATCTTTATTTTCCACCTGGCCCAATCGGTGGTTAGGCCTTGCACTCATTCATAGCCTTATTTCTATGGTTTTTTAGATGAAAACATAAAGGACAAGGAGATCCCAATTCAACCACAAACCTTTACATTAACCACTGTTAAATTAACGGATCAAAAGTCAAGAATGAAGACCCACCTTTTCAGTTTTCCCCAAACTTGCCCCCCTGAGATGAACTTGTTATTTCCACAAGAATATTTTATTAGGAGTTCCGAGTCTCCGCCTATAAATAAACCTCCTTCCTGCAGCTTCCTCGAAACCCCCTTGCCCTCTTTCGTGGCATCTTCGTCGTCCCCTCTCTCTCTCTCTCTCTCTTTACTTTTCCTTTTTCTTTTTTATCAGAGTCTAGAAGCTGATGATTTAGACGCTAGAATCTTTCAACTTTCTTTTATACATATGGTGAGATATCTGCTATAATTTCAGTTTTACTCTCTCTTCCTTTTTTTTTTTAAATTTCATTCATTTATCAATAACCAAAAAACAAGGTTTTACAAAGATTTCAGTTTCACTCTCTCTTCCTTTTTTTTTTTAATTTCATTCATTTATCAATAACTAAAAAGAAAAAAGAAAAAGGTTTTACAAATTGAAGGTTGAAGCTTTTAAGTGTTTCAACTTTCAAGTGATAAGGCAAAGCTTTTTCTTCCACTTTTTTTGCCACTAATATTTGGGGTTGTCGCTTCTTACCGGAGGCTGTCTCCGTTTGAATGTGTGGGCAATTTCGATCAGTCCTGTAAGCCCCATCATGGTCTTTAAGCTAGGACCGATGGCAGGGCTTGGACCATAAAATGAAACTTATGTGCTGAAGCATAAAATGAAACTTATATTTTACACTTATTTTAGTCTTGAATTCAAAACCTTGTTTTTTTTTTTTTTTTCATAAAACTNAATTATTTGCTGTTGATGAAGTTAATAGTAACATTGTTAAGATTACTCCACCATTATCACAATGTATGTGTTCAATCTTTTTGAATGAGAGAAGTTTTTTTTGCTCAGTGAATATGAGAACTATAAATGTTTATTTTTCTCTATTTTTTTATGCTGTTTATTTAGTGAATCAAATAGGAACGTTTTATGCTAAGGGTTTGTGGAATTATTTGTTTTGATTTATTAATTTGGTGATAAATATGTGCTTTGTCTTATTTTTTATGATTACTGATTGCTGCAGATAGCCGGGGAAGATTGGTTGCTGGGTCATTTCAGGGTTACACAGGGCATGTGGATGGAAAGCCAAGTGAAGCTCGTTTCAATCATCCCAAAGGTGTAACCATGGATGATAAAGGAAATGTGTATGTTGCTGATACCATGAATCTTGCTATCAGAAAGATAGGAGATGCAGGTATATGCAGATAATGATGAAGGATATATTTAACTGAAAAAAATAAACTTAGAACTGAGGTTGAATTGTCTTCATAAAATTTGTTAATTGATAAAAATTCAAATAAAAGTCATCCATCTATGCAGATGTTAAACAGCGTTAAATAATGAAATGACTCTACTGTAGTGATATATCAGAACTATTGAAGCTGTGTCGATTGAAATCCTTTATTTTTGCTTTCATTATGGGGAAAAATAATGTAGCTTCATCGAAGTTGTCAGCCCCTATTGTAGATTAATTTCTAAGGGAAAAGGATGTTGAGTCTGGTAATTATTTGCAGGTGTCACAACTATTGCTGGAGGAAAATCAAATGTTGCGGGATATAGGGATGGACCCAGTGAGGATGCACAGTTCTCAAACGATTTTGATGTAGTGTATGTTCAGCCCACCTGTTCTTTGTTAGTTATTGATAGAGGAAATGCTGCCCTTCGGCAAATCTCCCTCAACCAAGACGATTGTGATTATCAGTATAGTTCTGTTTCTCCCACAGGTTGTACTCCTATCTATATGCATCACAATGTGCATAGCCTTTTTTACCTTCAATTCTTCTTGTTGCATAGTCAATTTTCTGTTACAGTACTGCCGCCCCTCCCCCCCCCCCCCCCCAAAAAAAAAAAAAAAGAAGAAGACGAAGAAGAAGAAGAATAACACATGATTAAACTTTTCCTTCTTTTGTAAATAATTGCACAAGATTAAGGGAGAAAAAGAAGAAAAAATAGATTGGAACAGACTATATATGAGCCCTTAGAAGAAGAGCAACAATATAACTAAGCCAAATTCGAATTTTCATAATTCACCAAATAAGTACTTAATTGATTTTAAACCATGTTGAAATTGTTTTATAGTGAGGGCAATTACAAAGATCATGAAATCTTTGGTTTTGCAGCCCTTTTCACTACAGACAAAACATGAATGAGTTAAGCCATATACTAATAATGGAGTTTTTTTACCTCTAACGTTTTGAAAAAATTGATTTGGTTCTTTCTTATTAAAGGAGACAACGAGAATCTAAACTTTGTCCAATAGTTAGCATATATATATATATATATATATTTCACAAAAATTATTATTCAAAATCTTATGCGAAGTTAATTTTAATGTGACATTAGAATCTAAGGATGATATGTTGTTATTGTAGTGCACTGAAAACAAAGAAAAAATATACTAATAGTATTCAGAATATGGCCATATCCTTATTTTTAATTTACAAAGTAATTTAACCTCCTTATAAGCTTAGTTCGGCTTAATTTACATTTCTTTATAAAAATATAGTAGAAGGGTTTTGTGACCTCTAAACCTCTATGGCTCTACCTTTAATGCACCAATTAAATGACATTTGAAAAATTATTTTTGCCTTCGATATATGAAAAGGTGTAGATGGTCATGTAGTTGAACATTTTCAATTGACCTTGAAATAATGTTTGTTGTGTGTGTATATGTATATATAAATTATATTTAATACTTTTTTCACTAGCAGTACTCTCCAAATAAATATACTGTGTTTAACTTAGAAAAGGTAAAAATATCAATGTTGAAAAAAATAAATTGTGAGATAATAACCTAATACTATAATGCCAAGGAATTGATAACGACCCGAGCCTAAGTTACTTTTCGAAGAAAATGAGCTAACGTCATCATACTTTCTGCCTATAAAAAGCAGAGCACATCGTTTTAATTGGAAAGCTTCTATGACGAGAGGGATTGCAAAGATCCATGCAAAATCAGGGCACGTCAAGCAAAGGGTACTTGAAAAATCCCCGTTTACTTTATAAAATTTGTTCAACTGTTGAATTCTTGTAAATTTCTCACATCTTCGTTTATTCTTTCCCCAGAAAAGATCAGATATGAAAACACTGCAATCAGAGATGGAAATGATAAGCGAGGAACAAAGAGGCAAGGCAGGGAAAAGGTTAGTCCAAGGAAAAGTGCAAAAAGACAACAACCAATGTTTACTTTGGTTCATTGCTTTATTATTATTATTCTTTTGGGTGATACCAAAACCTGTGGAGCTGTGGCCTCCTGGTCGGATAGGTCTGGGTTTTTGGTGTTTTCAACAGTTCAAAACCCGATCAGGTTAAGTTCAGTTAAAACTTTAAACAAAGATTAAACCGAAATCACCGGACTTGTCTCCCTGGAGAACTTCAATCGATCCCCGCCGGCCAAGTTGGAATCAGAAATGGATGGCGATCTTTGCCGCCAAATTTCACACTATGAATAGCAAAGCCAGGGGAATGTTCGTCGCGTCCTTACTCCCATCCCAAGCCATAGAATTTTCCATTTTCTTTCTTTTTTAATGCGATATAATACCATCTTTTTTATAAAATATAAAGCAGACATTGTCTTCAACAGTAACAATCAAGGAAGGAGTGAGATCTTCTTTTTCTTTTTTGTATTAACCCTGTTTCCCTACATTTGAGTTGATATTACATCACTGTCTTGTGAGTTGTGATTAAGTATCACCTTTGAAATCTTAATTTAAATGAATTTATGGAAAAAAATTATTAATTTCAAATGTGGGTCCTACTTAATTAATTTTTATAATAAATCACAAGAGGTTAAAGCCTAAACTATCTTATTATTATAATTATTTTTCTCAAATCAATTGAAGAAAATAAAAAAGACATGTGCTTTTCTACATTGATTTGCATTTCTATAACTCCAATCTGCTTTCAGGTCATATGGGAATCAAGGCAGGAAGAACTTTCCATTTTCGAGCAGGGAAACCAGCAGTCTCGGTAAGATTAATTTCTTCGTCCAACATCCTAAAAAATTATTGATATTTTCTACAAGGATTACTTGTTTCTATATATACTCCATAATCATCCTTAATTTAATAAATATCTCTTGAGTTTTTAATTAATTGTAAAAGAGGACTTTCGTTAAGGAACAAACAGCAGGTCACATCCTTGAGGGGGAAAATAGCGTGGTCTTGAGGCCCAAAATAATTTTGATGTCTTTTGTCTTCTCTCAAAGAATGACTACTAAACTTCCAGTTTTGTTGATACTTTATTTATAGTTAAATATAAATATTTATATTTGTGGTACCTAAACTGCCTACTAAACATGGGCAATGGAGGATGTGTATCTCAAAAGAATTTTTTTATCCTTTTTTAAGTTGAAAGTTTATTTTGAGTAAAATATACTTACTTTTAACTTTTAGTCATAATTTCATATAAATTTATTAATTTTAGAATTCTAAAAAAAATCTTTTACAAGATATATAAATTCAACAGTTAATTAATAATTAACATTTCCATTTGTTTGATGATGTGATAATATTACTTTTTATTAATTTTAAAAATATAATTATATAAAATTTTTAAAATAAATATTTCAATAAAATATCAGATCTGATGAGTGTTTATTTCAAAAATAATGGAATTATGTGAAATTATAATTAGAAGTTAAAAAAGTGAGAATATTTTACCTTTTTATTTTAGAAATAGAAAACTCAATAAAGTAATTATTTAATTTTAATTATTCCTTAGCTAAAATTCTTTACTGAAGCAAATATGTTATGTCTCACTCAAATTTTTAATTGTCGGTCGTCTGCAAACAAGTTAAAGGGGAGAGCCCCAGAGTTGTTCGAAAGAAGCTGCGCCTCCAATCCAGGCTCCTGCAGGCTAAGGTGATGGAAGCCGACTTGGCAAAGTTGGAAGTGCAGATGAGGGACTCGGCTGAGACACTAATGGCAGCAAGAGAAGCAGCTGATCTGACCGAGTCAGAATTCGCACTGCTCATCAGGAGAAGAAATGGGCTGATGGATAACCTAATGAGGAGAAAGAATAAGTTTTTGAAAATGAAGGGAATTGAAGCTTTCCTGATGCTTAAGCTTGGTTTCCTTTGAATGGGAGAATAAGTGAATTAACCTTATATTAGAACCAAATATTAGAATGTACTTCAGCTTAATGTACGGTTAATAACTGCTGAAGTACTAGAGACTTTGACTTGGGTTTTATGAAGTTTATGTTTGCTTTTGTTTCTGTAATAAACCAATTAAAAGCGCCATTTTTAAACTCTTGTCCGAAACAACAATAAACCAATAACATAACCCAAAGCCCATACAGAAGCACGCCACAATTACAACAATTAACTGCAAAATTCCTACAAGTTGGAGCCATTGAAAACCTTACTTTTATCTTTTTCTTTTCTTCAAAGTTGGATTTTATTACTGGACTAAACATTGGCATGCCATAACAAGTCTTTAACCATATTGGTAAAAGACTCCTCTTGGCATAAAGGACTAGCTTTTGAGGAAACTTAAGCTTGCACATTTACAAAAGGGTCAGCTGTTCAAAAAGGTATTCGGCAGCACAACAAAGAGGTAAATATCCCCTGTACAAAAGAAAGATCGGCTAACACTATCTCTAGACTAATTAAACTTAATTCCTACATAATTCTACATGAACACAAAAGGGTTGACCTCCAAGACAGCTGGTCCCATCATAACAAGAAGTTCTCATGCTTACAAAATCGTATTCAGGCCAACATCTGGAAGACCAGTCCTGACCTCCTCTGGTCAGCCACTATCCAAGGAGAGTCCCACTGCTTCAGCCTGTGAGCAGTAAAAAACCTGCAATCCAGTCCACCTTACGATGCAAAGCCACTAGCCACCTAACCCAACGACCACAACCTAGACAAACCTACCAAACCGTACCAAACCGTACCAAACATAAGCAGTCATCCTAAAAAACAGCCTTGGCACTCCTCTATTTGGCCTTAGCCTCACCTCCACCCCCATGAAGCTCTCCCCAAGGTACCTCACTGTCACCCTCCCCACCACCCCCGCCTACTTAAACACCCTCCTCCCCGCCATAGCTCAACCCACCATCCACAAAGTCAAAACAGATCAAAAGGAGACCATGCACCTGGACCAAACCCACTCCTGCTCTCCTTTGCAACCAGCAGCCACCTTAAGACACCAAAGAACACTCATGTCTGAACAAACAATCAACAGAAGCAACAAAAAAAGCAACCCACACAGGCAACAGAATATCAGCCCACGAAGATCATTACACACCAAGGCAAAACTCAATGTCTATACAACACAAACCACAAAGGCAACAAACAAGCAAACCACCAAAAAAAAAAAAAAAAAAAAAAAAAAAAAACAAATAGGGAGTAGCNCTGTTGATGGTGGTGGTTGTTTTTTTTTTTTTCTCTCTCTTTTTCCTTACTTTTATCTAATGTAATGTAATTGATTGTTGGATTCTCTTTCTACACCAAAAAAATCAAAATTCCATATATAGTTGGATTCACTTTGCTACTTGAATTTTATTTTTACTTTTAGATGAAAACCCTAAGTTAACTTAATTCTGAACTTTACAATCAAAGAATCAAAAGTCAAGAGTCAAGACCGACCTTTTCAGTTTTCACCAAAACAAAATTCCAGACTCAGGCCCCACACGCACCTCCTCGCTTATCGATAACTCTGGTAGCCTCCTCGAGGCCCCTGCTCCCTCCTTCTTGGCAGTTTCCACTTTTTTACTTTTTATCATTATTTTTCCATGTACATGTGAAAAGAAATGAGGACGATTATTATAGAAATATAATATAACAATTTGCTCTTTTTTTTTCACATTCAATAATTACAACTATACAACTATACAACGAATCATAATTTTTAGATAAAATAAAACAATAATCTAATTTGATAGCGGCAATAAGATGGTACTTAAGTACTCTTACAAAAAAAAATTGATTAGGTTAATTAGCAAATATAATTCACACTCGAATATTTAATTTATTAATTGGTGTAAGATTTTCCTACTTAAAAAGTAGAGATTGAATCTCATTCTCTCAAGTTCAAAAAAAAATTAACAAGTATAATTCATAAAAATTATCATTTAAAATCTGTTGAGAAGTTAATTTCAATAATATTAGATTCTAATGATAATATATAGTTATTGTAATGCGAACAAAAAGATCTACTACGGTTTTCAGAAAGTGGCCATGTCCTTTATTTTTAATCTACATTTAAAGTAATTCACACTCCTTCTTATAAGCTTAATTAGGCTGATTTCCCTTTTTTTATAGATGTAAAAGTATAGTAAAACGATTTTGTGACCTCTAAATCTCTATTCCTACCTTCAATGCACGAATTAAATGACATTTGAAAAATTATTCTAGCCCGAAAAAGTGTGGATGGTCATGTAGTTGAACATTTTCAGTTGATCTTGAAATAATGTTTATTGTGAGTATATATAACTTTATTTAATTATATTTTTAGTATTAGTTTCCAAATAATCATTATTGTGTTTAAGTTAAAAATAAAAAGAGGTAAAAATACCTATATTGAAAAAAAAAAACTAATAAGATAGCCCTAACATAGTATCACTTACTAGCCGCAAATGGATGACTTAAAAGTCTGATTACTGACTTGCCGAAAGTAAATTCAAGTCTCAGCAGCACAGAAGCTTCGATATGACATATTCATGCGAGACAAATCCCATCTTCACGTTAAAAAAAAAAAAAAACCCCGCGTTCGTTATAAAATTTGTTGAATTCCATTTCCTATACAAATGAATTCTTTGTAAGTTTTACACATCTCTGTTCATTCTTTCCCCAGAAAAGAGAAGATATGAAAACGCTGAAAAGAGGCAAGCCACGGAAAAGGTTAGTCTGGGAAAAACTGCAAAAACAGAGTTAGCCATATTTACTTTGTTTTTTTTTCTTTTTGGTTCTTTTGGGTCATGCCAAACCAAAACATGTGGAGCTGTGGCCTCACTGTGAAATCCAGATAGGAGAGTTTTGGGTTTTTGGTGTTTTAAACCGAAATCTCCGGACTTGTCTCCCTAGAGAACTTTGATCGATCCCCGCCGGCCGAGTGGAATCAGAAATGGACGGTCATCTTCGCCGCCAAATTCCACAAAGCCAGAGGAATGCTCCTCGTGTCCCTACTCCCATCCCAAGCCATTAAATTTTCCTTTTTATTTTTTTAATGCAAAATATTTTTTTTTATAAACTATAAACGAGTCATTGTCTCAACAGCAAGGAATTAACGAATAAGGAATGAGTGAGATCTCTACGTGCTAAGTTTAAGCATCCCATTCCACCCGTTAGTTTGATCCAATCTTCTTATATTTGCTGTTCTATTTCATTTGCTTCATGAAATTAATAAGTATATTATATATTTTGAATTTCTTTTTATTCGTGATTCTAATTTACATAATAAGAAGTAATCTTTTCGGTCTATTAATTTCACTTCTTAATTTAAAGTTTGAACTAAAATCTCAAATTTTAAATTTAAATTTTAACCATAAGATATTCTATTGAAGATATCTTAAGGATTAATATATAATATCATGATATTCATCTCTTTAATTTCTTTAAATATTGTATTTTGTATGGTACTGTTAAAATACTATTATTTGTATTGGGTTGTTACACTCGAGCAAATTTTTGAACTATTTGTCGATGTTAATATATTTTAAATATTCTTAAATCATTTATTAATTAATTAAAGTTTAATTATTTGTACTTCTAAAAAAAAGTTCAATTATTTATGTTTTTAGTTTTATATTTAAAAAATTTTGCTGAAAATATATTCAAATACAAATACTACATACAACGTATATGATCACTACTTTTCTTTTGCAGGGATATGATCACTAATTAATCTATATTAAAAGTGATTACAAATTCGGATTATTTCAATTGAAGTGTCATTCAATTGGGCCCATTATAGGTTTTTTTTTTTTTAGTTTTTATAGGATGGCCTCTTTAAGATTGTGAGTTTTTAAAACTATTTTTATCTTTTCAATATCAATTTTTCCTTTGTCTTAAGGGCAGTTTCCGATTTTTAATATATTTATATGTTATTTTGGTCTTTTTAATTACCGAGCTTCTACATTTTTTCCTGCCTCGGTCTCTCTACCCTCTCACATTTTTTTCTTGATTTCATCTTCTTCTGCTCTTTTTCCATTGCATTTTTTTATTTTGTTTTGTTTTGTTTTTTTCGGTGTTTGTTGTTGCTCTTTGATTTGTTGAGGTGTTGTTTTTTTATTTCTTTACTTTTTTGTATTTTTTTTCTTTTTTCTTGTCCTTTGGTGTGGTGTTGTTATTGATTTTTTAAATTTTAACTTTAGCTTTTGCTTCGTAGGTTAGTTTGGTTGGTTATTTGTTTTGATTTAGTTGTTTACTCAATGTTTCAGATTTGATTTAGTTTGGTTTATTTTTTTGCTTTATTGATTTACTTTAGTTGTATATATAAAGAATTATTGTTCCTTGATTAAAAAAATCGACACCCACTAAAAGCAGGGCACCACTCTAGCAACTAGTAACCAATGAGTTGAATATCTTAATTTAAATTGAATTCTAAAAGAAATCTTAATTTAAATGGAAAAGGAATTGTTAGTTTACAACACGGATCATACTTAATTAATTTTTACAAAAAATCACAAGCAATTACAGCATAAACTACCTATTTTTATGATTATTTTTCTTAAATTAATTGAAGAAAATAAAAACGTGTATTTTTTCTACATTGATTGCATTTCTATGACTCCAATCTGCTTTCAGGTCATACGGGAACCATGGCAGGAAGAACTCTTCATTTTCAAGCACGGAAACCGGCAGTCTCGGTAAGACTAATTTCTTCCTCAAACACCTTAAGAAATTGATGATATTGGGGATTAAATTCCTAGATTTGATATGGTTCAACTTTGTGATGAACATTTTAAATTTTATATTGTTTTGAAACTTTTTAAATTATTTAAAATTTTTAAATAAATTTTTATTCTTTTCTAACTTACAATTAAACTCATTTACTTTAATTTTTAGTTAAATAAATTCTTATAATTAACAAATTTATCATTTTTTTATCTACGTGACACGAATGTAGTATTGAGATAGATGAATATATCATATGACTATATCATCATAGTGCATCAATATGTTACGTAATCATCCACTATAACATGTCAGTATGTCACACCAGTATCATGTGATATAAAATTGTATGTAGTATTTCGACTAAAGACATTTAGTCAATGATTAATTATAAAAGCTCATTTAACTTAAAATAAAAATATAAAAAAGTGATTAAACATAATAAAAACATAAATACTAATTTAAATTTTTGTGAATTGTTTAAGAATTTTTATAAATATTATACATTTGTAATTTTATAAATAACATTTCCAATTTTATCTTTAATTTTCAAAAAGTCAAATTACAAACTTCTAAATAATATATATACTCCGTAATGCCCCTTAATTAAATAAATATCTCTTTGAGTTTTTAATTAATCGTAAAAGATAACTTTGATAAGGAACAAACAGCAGGTCACATCCTTGAGGGGGAAAATAGCATGGTCTTGGTGCCGAGAATAATTTTGATGTCTTTGTCTTCTCTCAAGAATGACTAATAAATTTTGAGTTTTGTGGATACTTTATTTATAGTTAAAAATTAATATTAATTTTTGGGGTACTAGGCTACCTACTAAACATGGTCAATCGATGCTGTATATCTCCTATTTGTATTTTTTTGGCTCAGCAAGACAAAGGCCTGCTTCTTTTTATTTTGGTAACAAAAAACCCAATAAAGTAGTAATTGTTCAGTGTTTAACAATTTATCATACAAATCCATCAAGTTTATACAAATTTTTTGTTTAAATATTCGTTAACACTATTCTTTACTGAAGCAATTATTTCTTCTGTCTAACTCAAATTTATTTGCAGGCCGCTGCAAACAAATTAACGGGAGCAGCCCCAAAGTCGTTGGAAAGAAGCTGTGCCTCCAATCCAGGCCGCAGCAGGTTAAGCTGACGAAAACCGATTTGGTAAAGCTGAAAGTGCAAATGAGGGACTCGGCTGAGTCGCTAATGGCAGCACAAAAAGCAGCTAATCTGACCGAGGCAGAATTTGCGCAGATGATTATGAGAAGGAATGAGGTGATGGATATCCTGCTTACGGGAATGAATGAGCTTCTGAAAATGAAGGAAATTGAAGCTTTTCTGATGCTCAAGCTGGGTCTCCTTTGAATCGGAGAATAAGTGAATGACCTTATTTGGAATGCAGTTAATAAGTGCCGCAGTGCTAGAGGCTTGAGAGTTGGGTTGTATGAAGTTTATGTTTGCTTTGTTGCAGTATATGGACCATGGGACCGCGTGTGCTTTGTTTCAATTTTAAAACTTAAACGAGCTTTGACTAATATGTACAGGGACTCGAAGCTCCAAACCTAGAATTTTTATGCCATCTAAAAGTCTTTGGTTAATATGTTCAATATCTGGGGTGACATATTTGGTTAACGTGTGTGATGTGTCACTTGTACATTTTAAGTACTATCATGTGCTCCATGGCTTCAAGCCTGGTTTTGTTATGTTCACGTCCTCTTTTGTTAGGAGCAAAAATGCTGGTCCCACAACTTTTATTGCCAACGGGTAAAAGCGTCACTTTTTATTTTTATTTTTTTAAAAAAGCAAGCATCACTTGCTCTTAGTCAAAATAAGAGGCTTGGAAATAACTTCTCAAATTTATAAATTAAGAGTAGCTCGGTATGATCCTCTACCCCTCTCTCTTTCTCTGTCCCTGAAATTCTTGCTAGATTGTGAGATTTCCCTTTGATTTTTTGGTGTCAATCTTGTTTACACAGCAAACAAGGGAGAAAAAGTTATCTTATGAAAATTAAGCGTTGAAGCTGTGGTTTTTAGGCCTTACTTAGTGAAGCCACCAATTAGACATGGTTGCCGCCTTCTCTGCGTAATTGTACAGACTTCACTCCTCTCACCATCGCTTATGCCATGAGAGTCTTTTGCAGTCAAGCTTAAGATTTGAAGTGGCATGTCGAAGAGGTGATCAATAAAAGCTACTTTTCAAAAAAAAAAAAAAAGCGTTGAAGCTGTGGTGTTAATTGGTTGAAGATTGGTGTCTACAGGTGGGTATTTTAAGCTATGCCGCTCTGGATAAGGCCTTTCTATCCTGGCAATTAAGTTTCGGGGTTGCCGGCAGCTACAGCGGCAACCCTGGTTGGAGTGACGGCATTCAATTTTTATATGGGGATTGTCTCTACCCGAGATCTGGTACATATGCTTGGTCAAAATTGAGGCGAAGCCATCTATATAATACATTATAATTTTGATCGGTTGAAAGCAGAAATATAACCTTTCATGATCATAATTATATGTTCTTCACTAGTACAAAATTTTCCGACCAAACCCTGCCCATCCTTACCCTCATGTTATGATCTTTTTCCATTTTGAAGCTTAGATAAACAGTTTAAAGTGTTTCCTTTCAAATGAATTAAAAAAAAATGAAAAAGATGAATACGTGGATATCCATATCAGGGAACGTGCTTCGGTGTATGGGATTAGTTTAACGTGCTCCTGGGCTACAATCTTTCAACTACTTATAATTGTTTTGTAAGAGGCGTGTTTATATTCTTCTGGTTGACCTCAATTTTGCAGGGATGGTAAATAGCAGGATAATTCATTATGTTCTTCTGCTGAGAAACAATGATATTCTGGTAGTGAATGATGTTACATGAGGCCGGTACTCTGCTGTAACAAGTCTTCTGCCATTGTTGGAGGTTAAAGACTTCATCAGCATTTTGTATCTCTGCTGGAATTAGTACATAACATATTGGAGGTTAAAGACTTCTTTGTACGGTATAGCTTTGTTGGGGCGGTCTCTTAGAGATGCCTGAAGGCATCTATATGCAAGACTTACGTTTGCTTGATTTTCTCAAGCATTTATCTAATGAGTTCGATGGCGCCTTGGTAAAAAATTAAAAAGGAATTTTTAACCAATTCAAATCCTCTGTCCCCATTTTATGACTCATCTTTCATAAATTTCCACATTTCTATATTTATTTCTGATTTTTTTCTTCTTTCTCTACTGGCAGATGGTAAAGTAAACTTCTTTCTTCTTTTACTTCTTGTTGTAGTCTTCTCCATATGTTGTTGTTCCAGCAGGGAAAGCAGATGAATCACGGCTTTCAAGTCTGGTGCGTAATTCCATCGTCATCGGTGACCAAGATAGTTGGCCTCTGGTCAAAGCTGTTAGAATCAACCTTTTCTAGACAAATATTTCATATGTTATTTCAGTGTCTGCTTTAGCTTCTTACAGAATTTAAAAATAGGCAAAGTTGCATTGTTTAAGATATGCCTATTGTGAGTTATAAAATTTCTTGGAGTGAACGTCCACAATTACAGGGTAGTTGGCTTTCAAGAAAAAGGAGTTGGTAGTTGTCCTATCGGGTGATTAGGACGATCGGGGTGAGGATCACAGCAAGGAGTGGGTAGAGGAGGCTGCCGAAGCGGGAGTTTCATCACCGGAGATCGGTTTAGTACCTATTTGATCTAGATTATTTTTAGCTTATTTATTTTTTAAAAGTAAAAATTGAATTAAATAGTATTTTGTAAGAAACTTTTAAAATTTTTTTTAAAGAGTAAAATTTTTTAAATAAAGAACTTAAAAAAAGGTTTCAAATAAAAGCTTTCTATTCTCTTATTCTTTAAAAAAAATACATTAGGTTTTTAGGAGAGTTTTTTTTTTTTCAAAAAAATCCTTTCTCAAAAAATACTTCTTACCTCCCTCCTCATCGATCTCCTTCTTCTCTCCCCCTCTGTAAATCATCATCCTTTCAGTTTTTTTTTTGTTCTTACAAAAATTTAAAAAAAAATCTAAAATTCAAAACTACGTTTAAGTACTATTTCTTCTTTTTCTTTTTATTTTATTTTTCATTTTATTTTCTATCGTTCTTTTTTTTGCTTTGAAAACTCTTTTTATTGTTTAATATTTCTCAATTTATTGTTAAATATGATAATTATGTGATGTTTATTTGTTCTTAACTTCTTTCTGGTGTATATAATATTTGTTGATTATAACTGAAATAATTCGTCAAAAAGTCAATTATTGTTCGTAACATCAATTTTGTTCAACTCTAAATGTCACAAATTTTAAGCCAATCTTTGAAAAATAACAACAAATATTATTTTTATATTCTTCTTTTATCTTTAAGCAATTCATAATATTATAAGAAAAATTATCTTTTTTCACACTCATCTTTTTTTGTTTGATTCAATTCTTTTCCTAATTTATTAAATACTCTTTATAGTAATTTTAATCAAAATTAAAATTTATATAAGTTCTTTTACTAAATAGCTTATTTATAAAAAAAGTTTATAAAAAATAAATTTACCAAACAACTTTAACTGAATTTTAAAAGTTATTATTTTTTATAAAAGCTTTATAATAGCTTTTAAGTAAAAAAAAAAAAAAACAGGTCAAACATGCTCTAAGATTGGGATATGGAAGATAGAGAAAGGGGAGAAAAATATGAGAGAGAAAGAAGGGAAAAAATTAAAATTAAACATGTATTAATCAGTAGTTAAAAAATAGACAATTGATAATTTATGAGAAGTGAAACATAATAAGGGACAAGAGATGGGACAGAGGATTTGGATTCAAAATGAACTTTACATTAAGCATGCATACAGACATTTATATATATATATATATATATATTTGAAAATGACAATTTGATTTTAGCCACTAGAAGATTACAGCAGATTATAGGCTAACAGTTTCTTCAAGCCAGGCGGGGAAGAAGTGAACTGATAAGGTGGACTCAAACCTCTCCCAGGCTGACATGCGACACGGTGCATACTCAAAGCCCACAATGTGCGAAACTGACATGCTAAAGAAAGCAAATAGGTACTCTTTTCTGACTTTATGACCCTCTACCTTTTGATTTGAATATCTTGTTTGATAGTGGTTTAGGTTTTGTTAGGTAGGTTTTAAAGCCTTTCTTTTGTTTATTTCCTTTTTTTCGATCAGCAACGGGGCAAAAGCCCTAAAGAAAATTAACAATCTTCAATTCTAGGAAAAAGCAACTCCAACACATCCGCCATTAACAGGTTAATGGCTGCATTTTTCTGCAGCACACACATTCAAAAAAAAAAAAGGTCATGGGAAATGCATCCTTGTTGTGCAGTTATTCCGACTTGATCTATTCGTGTGTCTAGCACCCTTAGGGTGATTGGGGATGGTGATAGTACCTTGCAATGAGTGTCAAATAATATTTGATCAAATTAATTAGGATTAAAATACTCTAGAAATGAGTTCAGATCATCTTTAGCTTACATGAATATTTTCTTTAATCATCTAATGATGATTAAAGATGATGATAGATAGTACCTTTATAAATAAGTATTGGACACTATTCGATGAAACATGCTATTTGGTTTTTACTTAACTCAATTAAGTAAAATTAAAATATCTTATAAAAAAATTAGGATCATTTTCTCTCAAGATGAATATTTTTGTGAACTTAACTCTAACAACAATAGAAAACAGTGGTAATAGATTATAAATGGGTATTCAATATTATTAATTTGATCTGATAAAATAAAATTAAAATATTTTATAAATGAATTTGAATTGCGTTCTCTTGACATAAATATTTTCAGGAATGTAATTCTACTAGCGATTAGGGATGTGCTAATGCCAATTTGAGTTTGTACAAGGCAACCCTAACGAGGTTGATTCTATGGTATAAGTACTGAATATCCATCAACATTTTACATGATTGTCTTGGCGTCTTTTATTTTTTGTAGATATGGTTATCTCGATGCCAATATCGTGCGGAACACTCAAGAGTTCTGTGGACTTATGCAGGTATTTGCCTTATAGTATAAAATTATTAATGATTGTTACTTACAATTTGGTTTAGTTTAATGCATTACCCTGCAGCACAAGAAAGAAAAATAATAAAAATATTAATAGGGAAAGCATGGTTTCTGGTAAGCAATCACTTTCATATGATGCTTCATTAAGATCTAAATGTTTTCAAATTGTAATATAAAAAAATGTGTAAAGATTAGAAATCCTGTGTCTTCCAATTTGAGAATCCTTTTTATGATTTGCCAATCGTCGCGAGCAGTGGAACGATTCTCGGCAGACTCGTTAAACTGTCGTGCGATGAATCGTTAGAGGCAGCGGTCTCGTTGATCATGCCAACGTCAATTGACTGGTCATATCCATCTGGATTTGATGAGACTGCCTCAAAAGATAAGATCAAAAAATTTGTTGGGGGAGAAATAGAATTGAAGGGTAATTGGAAGGGAAAAATATTGGGTTTGTGTGCGTCACGGATTGCATCAGATTAGATAAGGCTAAATTCGTGCATGACCAATTCAGTCTAGCCAATCAGGTAATTTGCTTACCTCAACAAGCTGGACGTGTGTTTTTCGGCTCTATATTGTAAACCCCATCTGTTGCATTGACAGTGTGGGCTACCGGAGCTAGTCCAAGTTTTTTCTTAGAGTTGTACAAGGACAGCCCGAGTCACGTCGAGTCTTAAATAATAATTATTTATTTATTTTAACAATTTTCTCCCCTATGAATGAAATTCCAACTAGGAAATTTAGTTAAAAACTTAAGAGACAAAAACAGCAAATATGATTTTCCTTCACATAGTTCATTTCCTTTTTTAATAAATGAAATATTATCTTTTACCCTAGTACGTACCTACCCATTCCTTTGTTCTTATTCCCCCAATTTTTAATGAATTATTGTTTCATCTTCAAATTTGCTGGCTTAGTCCACAGGAGCCAACTACCCACTCCTTTGTTCTTATTCCCCCAGTTTTTAATTGAATTATTGTTTCTTCTTCAAATTTGCTTGCTTATTCTATACGAGCTACCCACCCCTTCTTTTAGTCAATTCTTTTATTTTTTTTTAACATTGCAATTCATTTCTCACTGGTGAACCAAATTGCTGAGGGTCACAAAATTCAATTGAATGAATTTTTAACTAATTAAGCAAAAATCATGCTTAGGTCTGGACACCAACTCATAAAATCGACTTTATCTGGGCTTTTGTATTAGAATTTAAATATAAAAATTAGATTTGGGGTGATTTTTTTTTGTCCTAAAAAATAAGGTATTTTTAAAAATAATTTTTAATTAAGATAAAAGATTTTTAGATAAAATTATCTTTAATGAAGTTTCCTCATATCAAAGGCACGTGTTGAAAAAAATGTTGTTATACGTCAGTTTAAGGTATTTAACTCTAAACGTTTATATTTGAGTGAAATACAAAGATAGAAATTAAGTTACAAATCATATTAAAAAAATATTTTTATATACCATGTTGAAAAAAAAATTATTACACTTCATATTTAAGGTGTTTAACTCTAAAAGTTCATGTTTTAGTGAAATACAAAAATAGAAATCAAATTACACGCTATGTTCAAAACAATGTTGTTACATGTCATGTTAAAAAAAAGTTGTTACATACTAGTTGTTTAACTTTAAGAGTTTATGTTTTAATGAAATACAAATATAGAGACCAAGTTACACGCCATGTTGATAAAAATATGTTGTTACGTGTCATGTTGAAAAAAAAGTTGTTATATTCTGTGTTTAAAGTGTTTAACTCTAAGAGTTTGTGTCCTTATGCAATACAAAGATAGAGACTAAGTTACACATCATGTTGAAAAAAAAATTGTAATATGCCATGTTTAAAGTGTTTAACTCCAAGAGTTTATATTCTAATAAAATGCAAATATAGAAACCAAGTTAAACGCCATATTTAAAAAATATTTGTGTTACATGTCATATTCAAGAATAATTATTACATGTCATGTTGAAAAAAAAAATTGTTACACGTCATATTTAAAGTATTTAAATCTAAGAGTTTGTGTCATAGTGAAATACAAATATAGAAACCAAGTTAAACATCATATTTAAGATATTTAACTCTAAGTGTTTATGTCCTAGTGAAATACATAGATAGAGATAAAGTTACATGCTATATTTAAACCATATCATATGTAATAGATTTGTTACACGTCAAGTGCAATAGAGTTGCTACATATATGCATAACATGTAATAACTCTGAACAGTGTTCTAATTTAAAGATTTCACTTGCAACTTCAACCCATCAACTTTAGAGTTCTGTGAATGTAAACCAATAAACTTAAGAATATACATTGATGTCATTTTTATTCTTTGATCTGTAGATTGACGACGATATGATGAAAAATAAACAGAGAGAGATGGCAATGGTAGTAAAATTAGCTAGAGCTGGATAGCGGGAGAAAGAAAATTGAGAGCATAACCGATGAATACGAGAGAGAGAAATCTATAAAATTAGAGAGAACTGGATGACGAGAGAAAGAAATTAAGAAGGGAAGTTTTGATAAATGGTTTAATTTGTTTGAAACGGCTTCAAGGGAATTTTTGTCAAGTCATAACAAAAATTGGATAAAAATAATAGTTAGGGGTTATTTTTGAAATGGTTTTATGAGATTGACCATTTCTCACAATTTTCTCATTAGATTTTATTTTATCAACTTATTATTATATTTTGAAAAGATTGATGATCAATGACCATGTGAACTTTACGATAAACATCTAATCTAAAATAAATTAATAATAAGTGGAAAGACTTTTGTTATATTTAAGTTCTTAAAATTATTTAAATTTAATTGATTGAATTTTTTTTGTCACCACTCCAATGTTTCTCCTCATGTGTAGAGACCACGTACTTATCATTTGACATAAATCAATGAAAAGAGAATCTATGGAAGGGACAAGGAATGGGGGCCCTTGTTATAATTATATGTATAAGCTTAATTTAACAGATGTAAGATTTCTTTTCTCAATTCTCACCTCTTCAATAATACGAGAGCATTAAAATGGTGATAGTCTCACATCTCTTAAATTGGGGTACCTTATCATACAAATATAACATGCCTACTTTACTTATTACAAATTAATTTTAAGTTAGACGTTTGTCCTAAAAATTTAACAAGAAATTAGAGCATGTGTTCCCTTATTTGTTGACCCATCTGTGAGTTTCTCTTTTGTAAATTCATGCCACGTGATAGGTTTATGGTCTTTACACATGAAGGGAAGTTTTAAAGTGGTTATAATCCCATATTAGTTATATTGGGAGGTGTATTGGACGTATAAATATAACAATGGTCCATGATCTATTGCAAATTGGTTTTAGGTTGGAGGTCCATCTAAAATTTAATAAAAATTTAGTATCGTACTAGAGCAATCACATGACATGAATTAACAGAGGAGGGATCCATGGAAGAGCCAAAGAATAATGCCTGCTTTGATATCATTTTGAATTTTTAAGACAAGTATCCAACCTAAAATCAATTGTAATAAGTGGATAGGCCCTTGTTATATTTATATGTCCAAAATATTTGTGATTATCACCTTTTTAATACTTCTCCTTACATAAAAGGATCACTATAACCTATCACGAATTTTTAAGATAAGCATCTAACCAAAAATCAATTGGCAATAGGTGGAAATACCTCCAATTTAATAACATGTTAAATTTTTACTAAATTTAGATAAACATTCAATCAAAAATCAATTAACAATAAATGAAGAGACTCTTGTTTTATTTATATATTCAGATACTCCAATTTAATAGATGTGGGACTATCATTATTTTATTACTCTCTTTCACTTAGAAAGATCACAAACCTATCACGAGGAATAAATCAATCGAAGGGAGACACACATTAAGGCCAACGAATAGGGACAACGCTTAACTTTGATACCATTTTAAATTTTCAAAATGAACATTTAATCTAAAATCAATTGATAATAGATGTAGATGCCCTTATTATATATTATATCATCAAGATAACTCTATATTCATAGAAATGAAACATTATCACTTTGATACTTTTCCTTACATGAAAGGATTACGTACTTATCACATGACATGAATCAATAAAAGAAAAACCTACGAAGGGGTCAACGAGTGGGTAACACTTATATTAATACCATGTTGAAGTTTTAGGACTAATATCTAACTTAAAACCAATTGATAATAAATGGGGAGACCCTTGTTATATTTAGATACCCTTAAAACTCTCAATTTAAATTGACATGGGACTATAATTAATTTAATATAATAAAAATCTCTCGAGTTATTATCAATTAATTTTAAAATAGAAACACGTCCTTAAAATTCAGCTAATGATCTTACTATTTGTCTACATGATACAAGAACTTTAATAAAATAAAAACCCCGTTATGAATCGTGACGTCCTCTATATATACAACTATCCACACCTCTTATAATAAAACGCTCTGTTCCGTACAAGAAGAAACTCAAAAATTCACAGCAATGGCAGTAAACGTAAATCAGTCTCCTCTCACAATTGTTAGAACACAATCATCGCAGATCAAGCAAAGGGTGCTTCAAGAACCCTATTCGTTCATAATTTAATTTCTCTTTCATACCCGACTACTACTACTACTATTATTATTATATCGTTGCTGTTGTTCATTTGGATTATTGTTAATTTTGTTCCTGACTGACGCCCGTCTTTGCTTTCTTGCCCCAGAAGAGAAGGAGGCTGCAGGCATGCTGTCAGGTGGAAGTAATTAGAGATGAACAAGAATGTAAAGAAGCGCAAAGGTTAGAGAAAAATGCAAAGCCATTTCAATCTGATCAATTATTCCAGCAACTCCGCCTTCTTTAGTAGTTGACCTAACAACCCGAATCCCAACTTGCAACCATTTCTCCCTATACAGAAAACCCATCCCCAGCTTAATTCGCTTCAGCTTGATGTTTCAATGAAAACAATGAGAGCAAAAAGATTTTACTCAAATCATAAGCCTTAAATTACTTGACTTCCACCCCATGATTTCTTTTCCTAGCTCCTCCGTGGCTCATTATTTGGTTTGGTTTAGAGAATTGAAAGCTTTGATTTCAATTTGGTTTTTAAAGTTTTTAAAAAAGAGACCAAACTGAAAACTGAATTTTAGTAATAACAAGTATTATATAAGGTTTATAATATTTTGATATATATATATACTATAAATAATAATATTTTTACTAGCAGTATATTTATTTTGTGCTTGTAAGAGTTTTGTAGCGATTAATTTTTGCTTAGGTTATCAGTAGCTTATTTAAATTCTTATGTTGCACTTAATTGAATTGTTGGTATTTAACTTGAATGCTGTGGGTCATTTTAATTTATTAATTAATTTGAATGTTAAATTTAGAGCCTGTTTGGTGTAGTTATTTTTCATTTACAAGTTATTATAAAGCTCTTATGAAAAATAATAGCTTTTAAAATTAAGTTAAAATTATTTGATAAACTATTTAGTAAAATAAATTATATATGCTCTAATTTTGATTAAAATTATCATAACGGATATTCATATAATCTTTAATCACCTAATAAGTCAAAGTAGAATAAGTATACTTATATACGATTTCAAATATTAAATCAAAGAAATTTATAAAGAAACAAAGTAATTCTTAAACTTGTATAATAGTAATAATATTAAATATTTTGATGAAGAAGAGAGAAAACTTTTAAATAGTATCTGATTGTAGCTTTAAATTTTGAGTTTTCTTTTCTTTTAATCTTTGTAAAAATAAAAAAATCTTAAATTTTACAAATCTGTTGTTAGGTCTTCTATTTTTTTTCTAGTAGTTTTTGTAAAGAGAGATAAAGGAGAGGGAAATAGTGATTTTGCGTTGGAGAAGGATGATTTGCAGAAGAAGAGAGAGAATAGGGAGATTGATTGAGAGAGAGATATTTTTTAAAAAGCTTATATGTTTTTGAGAGAAGAGAAGAGAAAACTCTTATTTGGAGTTTTTCTTTAAGTTTTTTTTTTTTAATTTATTCTTTCTAAATAAGTTACTTTTTAAAAGTTTTTCAAAAATCTTATTTGATTTAAAATCTGTTTTTATGAGATAGATAAGCTAATAAAAAAAAAGCCAAACAGGCACTTAGTAGAAAATGCCATTAAAAAACTAGTAGAAACATTTTTTAGGCTTATTAAAAAGGTCCAATTCAGACAAGAGACCAAACAAAATCAAATTGATTGTATCAATTATTTATTTTCATGTGGTTTTTGTTGAAATTTGATTTTTTTTTGAAAATTACGTTTTAAGACAATTCAAGCTCAAGTCCGACTGATAATGATTTTTTTTTTTAAAAAAATTACATTTGAAGCAACATTTTTTATTTGTTTTGGGTTCTTGATTGGATTCTCCATTGCATGTTTTCTTTCGTTTTTGTTTTTTGGTTAGAAAAGGGGTTGTTTTGACATATGACAATTTGGTTGAACTTGGGATTATGGGTTAGAGAAGATGTGCTTGACAAATTTTTGAGTGTATGTTGTTTCTCTATACAGAGCAGGTTTTTAGGTAGAGGGTAGAGAGCTTTCTTTTGTTTCCTTTGCTTAGGTTTGGGAAGGAAATTGATATTCAAATTTGTGAAGCAGTTTTCCCATGCAATTGTATATGTTTTTTATTTTGCACAAGTTAGAGGTCTTGTGCCACTAGAAGTTTTTAACAAACAGTTAAAGATTTCGAATGACATGGTGACTTAGTGTTAATAAAATCACATTTTAAAAAAAAGTCAAACCGATCATGTCATGCGAGTCGTACCTATCTTCAATTTAATTATATGCTTTAAAAGAAGGATTAATCCAAAAATGGAGTCGTCTACCAATACAACTAATTGGAAATGTGGGTTGGTGTTATTTTTTCAATTCCTATCATGTCGGGTTCTGGTAAGTTCTAAATAGATTCATGTTGAGTTGGAGTACTACAGTTATTCCAAGTTTGAGACACCCTTTGGTATATTTTGAGGTTGAAAGTGGCTTTTGAGTTCACAGCTCCATATGCCACACACCTCTCAAATGAAACACAATCAAAATTTTTGACTGTGATTTCCAGCTTAGCTAGATAGCTATGCATAACATATGCATGTTTGAATATATATATATATAACAACTAGATAGCTATTTAATTATTTTCTTAAAAAAGGTAAAAAAAAGAAATGAAATAGAAAAAAAATTGAAACTTATGATTGGTAGTATATTTTTCTCTGGTGTATATTTGTTTTCTTATTCAAATTATAATACTAATAGAGGTGTTTATGAATCGAGTCACAGTATTAAATATCTCCCGTTAAATGTTAAGTTTAAGTTTCATAAAATTTGCATTTAGTTATTTTATTTTTAGAAAATATAATATTAAGTTAATATTAATATTTTAATAATTTAAACATATTTTTTATTTTAATATTAAAGATATATTATTTATTAATATTAATCGAGTTGATTCAAACCCAAAAAATTCATGGCAAACTCGACCCAAATTGAATCGAGCTCATGGGCCTGGGTCGATATCCTAGAAGCTAACAAAATAGAAGATTCACACCTTCTTCTCTACTGGGCATGATATAATTATATATGAGAGAAGGAAAATATTAAACAGAGAAAAAGCCTTATAATTGCAAGTTTACAATCATATATCTATGCTCTCTTCAAGTAGGTATTACTAACTTCGATTGAGTTGAAGTAGCTGATGTCAACCTTTATATCACATGACAGAAAAATCATGAAATTAGAGTTATCCATCCCCAGATGAAAAAGATACACTCAGTCAAAATTATATCCATGTATATATATAATTAATTATAATTATATATAATTGTATACTAAAGAATATTAAGAACAAGTGCATTTTCTTCATATACAGTGATCGGATTATAATTAATTTGTAACTTCAATCTGTCTACAGTTCATATGGTTCCTTTTCGAGAAGAGAAAAACAGAAATGTCCATCTTATTCTTCCTCCAATGGCATGAAAACAGGTGAGTTTTATTCTTACATTGAGAACTCAAAGAGGTGGACATATTAAGTCATTTAGGTTTTGTTTTTCGGGATATTCCTTTTTATATTTAGTTCCAGTTCTAGGTCATTGTCTTTCAGATCAGTTTTGCTTAAAATCAATCGGGAGGGTTTTCTAGTTCTTTTGCTTTCGGGTTCGAATGATTTCTGATTCAAATCATTCTAGATAGGTTCTAGTCAGCAAATTTAATTGTTTTGAGTGTGTTATTTCAAATTCCAATTTCTCTTTATCTTCTGTTTACTTATGTGGTTTTCTACTTAATTTTAAACGTTAAATGCTTCCATAACTTATTTTTATTCAGCATTGACATATACTCAACCAAACTAGTAAAAACCCACTTCGGTTGGAATTAATGTTTTTACAAAAATTGGTTCGAATAGCTCAAAAGCAAAGCATGCATCCACTTGCACCTTTCAATAATTAAAAGTTATATGTATAAATTAGTAACAACGTGCATGGTTTGAGATTTCGTTTTCAAAATTGGGTCTACTGCTCATAATATAAGCAAAACTCTATTTATCTACCTATTATCTTTCATGAAAAAAAAAACTAAAGATTGAAACACACACATACACGATTGCAATTTTTTTTGTTTCTCACCTTAATCAATTATGTAAAACTGTGTACACAGAAAAGCGGCCAGCAGGAGAAGAAATAACTGCACAAGCAAAAAGGAGCGCCCAGCCCAATTCAGGCCTTAAGGTATCGTACGACTAATTTTTATTTCTGAGCCTCCAACTTGTTAGAACATTATGTTAAACTATAAACTTTATTTATGGTGTTTGAACCTTTCATTTGCCTGCCCTAGCAGAAAGCAAAGAAGCGCCTAAAGAGAATGAAAATTGAAGTGGCAGAGAGGAGAGGGGAGACAACGTTGATGATGGAGTTGCTAAAGAATGAAAAAAAAGAGACGGAAATTGCTGTTGGAAAGATTCAGAATGATATTGAGAGAATGAAGAGAGAAAATCTGCTAAAGCTCGAAAAGGATGAATGCACCCGACAATTTGTTAATCATATGCTGGTTATCTTTGAAGCCGAGGACAACCTCATGGTTGATTAATTATCGACTTCAACTATTGGACGAATAAAAGTTTGTGTTTATCAAGCAGTATACACAGAAATCACCATGTGCTGCTTGATAAGTGTCTCTGAAAAGTTCTGGCTTTGTTTCTCTGAGGACCGTGTTTGCTGCTGCATAGTAAAAATCCATCCGTTTGGGTCACCATTTCTACTGCTTTTCTTTTCCATGACAAAACATTATTGCTCCTACTGTTCACCCAACCTTAAATTTTGACTTGATACAATTTTCTTTTTTGCACTTAGCTTGACTAAATTAGTAAAAAGAACTGGAATTCGATTATTAATGCAAATAAATAGCAAAAATCGGAGCGTTGTACAAGGCAGCTGGTTCAAAGAATGGACTATAGCAAATCAATCACTAGATTAACCAAGCAACAGGCCTATAATTGTAATTGTGGTTCAATATCAACTAGGTCGGCTTGGTTTACAGGCCTAACCATCTAAAAATAAGTACATCAAGGGATGGAATTTGCTTGCTAGTTGCTGCTTATTTGCTTAGGACATAAGGCCCAACTCAGTTAACAAACAGCTTGGGCTTGAGTTCAGTTGGGTGCTTCAGGTTCGCCGTGGTAGTTCAAAGCTTGGGCGAGCCTTGAGAAACTCAATGGCCTATGTCATGCTACGGTGACGTGTCACCTAAGTTTCTAAAACGTGGACCAAGTCTCTTAGATGGACTCGAAGTCAAAACCTTTTTAGCGTTTTTATGTTCACGTAATTGTTTACGCGACACTCACATCTAGGTCCCACGCTCCTCTTGCCAGAAGGTGGTGCTCCGAGTCATAAAAGAGGCGCATAAATAACTTCCCCAACTATATATTTGGGGTGTTTAAGAGAGTTCATATTAATTTTTGTGAAGTATTATCTGTTTTGATTCACTAATTTTATGATTTTATTTTATAAAAAGAACCTCACAAGTTGAATGTATTGTGAATTTTTATATTTTTAGTATCACTATAATATATAGTCGATGTAAGATTTATGATTTCTAAGTATTATCTTGATGATGTGAGATTTATATCCACGCGAGGATAGTTAATATTCAAGACACTAATTGTTAAAATTCATATTAACCTTTGTGAGTTATTGACTATTTTAACCAATTAGCTTCATGATTTTATCTCACAAAAAATACTTCATAAATTAAAAATAATATAAATTTTTATATTTTTAATATTATTTTGGTATATAGTCGATGTGAAATTCTTAATTTCTCTTTTTTTTTGTTAAGAATTTCTCTTCGATGTTTCTCTTTGTTAGAAACCTATCTTTTAACTTGATAGATCTCGAAGATACAAAATTTGTACTACTTTTATGGTAATCTTTATATGTTTCTTAGTACTTGTATTTTTTGAGCTACGGTACAACATATTCATAGGGGTGGCATAGGCGTTTGCTTACTTGTATATAGCTAAAGTCTGGTACAATATAAGCGTAGGGGTGGCCGATGCTCTTACTTATATATACATATATAGTTACGTATTTTCCTAGCAAGCCATCTTGACCACGACAACAGTATGTTGGGGGTCTTTTATAATTTAGAACCATCATCTAGCTTCTGTTTTAAATGTCTTTTCTGATAAATTGTTTAGGTTACTTTAAGATAGATTCCACTTCCAAAGCTTTAATTGTTTAATAAAGTGGCCGGGTTGTTTGCTGTTACCAGCACCTACCCTTGTTGGAGCATCAGCAATCGAATTTCACTATCACCTTGTCACAAGCCAACATCTGAGGCAGAGGGAGGGGGGCCTAGTAGGGGCCCCCGCTCTCCAAAAATTCCAAAATTTATATATTTTATTTTAAAATTTTATATTTATTTTTTAAAAATTTTATAATTTCAACTTTTTAAATATTAAAATTTTCATTTTTACCCTCTCAAACTTCAAATTCTAATTTCGCGAATGAGTTTGATGATCCCATCAGACCAAATGGCAGAATCAAGAGATTTGCTTTGGTCAAATTTATGGCCAAGCCATCGGATAGAAACCTAATGATTGGCGCCATCGAATTCGAGGGATATTAACATTCACTTGGTTATGTTTAGGATTATGTGTTTCTAACCGAGCTAGCAAGCCCCGTCTTGACCTTGGATGATAACCATCTTGGCGGCCCTACTGGCTTTTACTACGCTCTGTTTTTGCCCTTTCAAAATTTTTTCTGTTTTCTTTTCCCCCCATGACATAAAACTTAGGAGGGTATCCGGTGATGGGTCTGTATCACCTACTAATTCCAATTTAAGCTAATTAATGCCTTTAGTCCTTTTGAATTTCACTTTCCCTATATAAAAAACCATCTAATATCAGGAATTGTAGCAGCGTTCCACAGGCAGGCAAACTTAAGCTAGAACTCAAAATAAAAACTAGTAAGACTTTGTGTCCTGATGTAGCAAAACTGCAAAGACTTGAATATTGCCTTCATTGACAGAAGCTAACTTGAAAGTGTTCTTGGACAGTCAAAGAACGGGCTGCAGGCCTACAGCAAATTATCACCAGTATTTTTTTTTTGGGGGAAGAATTATCACCAGTTCTCTATAGATAGAAAATTATGGACATCCCTGGTTCACATACATAACCAATTAACCATCTTTATTTTCCAGCTGGCCCAATTAATCGATGGTTAGGCCTTGCAGCCCACAGCGAAAGTCTATAGTCTACAGATAACAATTGCACTCATTCGTAACCTTAATTTTATGTTTTTTAAAATGAAAACATTAATCACATTTGATTCGTCGAATAGATAAAAATAAAATAAATTAGTTATTATGTAAAAATAGAATGAAAATGAGAATATAATAGAATAGATATTATATAGTTTGGTATGATGAATAGAATAGAGGAGAAATAATTATTATGACTTATTGCAGTGTTTGACTAGTGATAATAACTTTGAAATAAGAAAAAAATAAAAATAAAAAGATAAAATACCCTTTATTATATAAATAATTATTTTATTTTATTTTATTTTTAAATATTAATATTTTATTTATAATCTAATCATTAATATTATAAAATATTAATGTTTTATTTATAATTTAAATATTATTATAATTATTTATTTTTAAATTATTTTATTTTTAAACATTAATAATGTATAATTTATTTAAAATATTAAAATTTGATCGTTTAAATATTAATATTTTATTTATATTTTAATCATTAATATTAAATGTTATCATGATTATTTATTTTTGTTTTATTTCATTCTTAAATATTAGTAATTTATATTTTATTTGTAATATTTATAATATATAATTTAAATATTAATATTTTATTTATAAATTAATTATTAATTTTTTAAATATAAAAATATTTTATTTATAATTTAAATTTTATTATGATTATTTATTTTTATTTAATTTTATCTTTTAAATAGTA
>NC_030854.1:34975802-35077666 GCF_000208745.1 Theobroma cacao
TAATATTTTTTTAAATAAATATTATTATTCAAATAAAAAAAATAAAAATTTTTATAAAAAAATAAAAAAATACTTAACTATTCCTCTTACCTAAGGATAAGGACAAAGGTTACATCAACTACCGTTAAATTAGGGGATCAAAAGTCAAGAGTGAAGACCCACCT
The DNA here is from genome assembly GCF_000208745.1 of Theobroma cacao. Lineage (NCBI taxonomy): Eukaryota > Viridiplantae > Streptophyta > Magnoliopsida > Malvales > Malvaceae > Theobroma > Theobroma cacao. The sequence goes on from NC_030854.1 coordinate 34,975,967, forward strand.
TTCCAGTTTTCATCAAACTTGTTATTTACGCAAGAATATTTTATTAGGAACTAGCACGCCAGCTCCGGGCCTCGAGTGCGGCCTATAAATAAACCTCCTTCCTGGCAGCTTCCTCGAAGCCCCTTGCTCTCTTTCCTGGCAGCTTCGTCCTCCCCTGTCTCACTCAGTTCGATTCCTTTTTCTCTTTTATCAGAGTTTAGAAGCCGATGATTTAGACGCTTGAATCTCTCACCGTTCTTTTATACATATGGTGAGATATCTGCTACAATTTCAGTTCTCACTTCTTTTCCTTTTTTTTTATTTCATTCATTTATCAATAACCAAAAAAAAAAAAAAGAAGTTTTACTAAGATTTCAGTTTCACTCTCTCTTTTTTTTTTTTAATTTCATTCATTTATCAATAACTAAAAAGAAAAAAGAAAAAGGTTTTACAAATTGAAGGTTGAAGCTTAAGTGTTTCAACTTCCAAGTGATAAGGCAAAGCTTTTTCTTCCACTTCTTTTGCTACTAATATTTTGGGTTGTTGCTTCTTACCGGAGGCTGTCTCCGTTTGAATATGTGGGCAATTTCGATCAGTCCTATAAGCCCCATCATGGTCTTTAAGCTAGGACCGATGGCAGGGCTTAGACCATAAAATGAAACTCTTGTGCTGAAGCAAATTTGTGTTACGTGCTGAAGCATAAAATGAAAATTATATTTTACACTTATTTTATCTTGAAGCCAAAACCCTGATTTTTCATTAACGTTAATCTATAAATATCCTCTTACCCTTCTGGGATATGATATATCTTCTGTTGATCTTGAGACTATACAATATTTATATATCACTTACATTCAAAGAAAAAGTTTATCTTAGATAAAATTTAATTCTGAAATGAATGAACTTTTCCCCTATGATATGAGAAACGGCTGATATGTTGGCATAGGCTGTAGGTTTGAATATCTCTAATTTATGATTCCATGGATTTTGAAAATTCTGGCCTTACTGCTATGCTTAAATTTTTTGACTAATCCCTAAAGTTTGGTGAGGCCCTATATTTTTATTCAAATGGAAGTATTGAAATCAACTTAAATATCACTTTTGATAAATTATTGTTCGTTGAACAATTTTCATTGGATTATTTTCAATCGACATTAATCACGATGGTGACTTTGTTATCATTGTCAGCTATCGCTCGATTTGTGTAGACTTTTGCAAGGGTTCGTGCGATCGATTGATGATGTATGTTGTCTTTTTGTTTTTGCTTTAACGAAGTTTATGTTTAAGTGGAGCTATTTACCATTTGAACCCATCATTTCATCATTGAAACATGTTGCCTATAATGAAGGCAAAACTTTCGCTCCCCAGACCCTACAATTTCAATGTTGATGATGTTCATCGGCAATCGTAAGATTTCTAGAGAGTTGAAGCAAGTGATCGCGCGATGATAGCCCGTTGCTCCATATTTCATATACTTTAACAACTGTTTGCATATTAATCAATATATTGGTTTTTTTAATGAATTAATGTTTATTTATGGCTATATATTCCATCGTCTTCGTGATAAAGTCAAGCTTTCAGCCTCAATCCAACTGCCAACCATGATCTCTCTGTTGGCAGTCACTCCATTTGTAGGTACTTACAGCTAGCGATCGCACGATATATGGACCTGTACTTCGATTTTCATATACTTTATGCAAGTTTTCACACGATGGATCTATAGCAATGATTAATGTGTTTTAGAATCTTCGATCTTTTGGTGTATCCTAATGCATTTTCTTTTCAGCCAATGAAAAAAAGTTAAAAAAAAAAGAAGCAAGTTGCTAAGCATAAATCCACATCATTGATTCATTTCTTAATTTATAAATTCTTCCTTTCTGAACCCCACGTCCCCCCTTTCCCGCCAAAAAAAAAAAAAGAAGAGAATATTAACACATGATTAACTCTTTCCTGCTTTTGTATATAATTGCACAAGATTAACGGAGAAAAAATAAAGATTTGAGCAGACCATTTATGAACCTTCAGAAGAAGAGCAACAATATTAAGCCAAATTCAAATTTTGATCATTCACCAAATAAGTATTTAATGGATTTTAAACCATGTTGAAATTGTTTTATAGTGAGGGCAATTACAAAGGTCATGAAATCTTTGGTTTTGTAGCCCTTTTCACTACAGACAGAACATGAATGAGTTAAGCCATGTACTTGTAATGGAGGTTTTTTTTCCTCTAATTTTTTGAAAAATTTGATTTGGTTTATTCTTAAAAATGGAGACAACGAGAATCTAAACTTTGTCCAATTAGTTAGCATATATATTTCACAAAAATTATCATTCAAAATCTTATGCTAACTAAATTTTAATGTGACGTTAGAATCTGATGATTATATGTTGTTATTGTGGTGCACTGAAAACAAAAAAGAATATATTAATAGTATTCAGAAATTGGCCATGTCCTTTATTTTTAATTTACATTTAAAGTAATTTAACCTCCTTATAAGCTTAATTAGGCATATTTCCTCCTTTTTTTGTCCTTATAAATAAATAGTAAAAGGATTTTGTGACCTCTAAACCAGTAAACCTCTATAGCTCTACCTTCAAAGCACGAATTAAATGACATATGAAAACTTATTCTAGCCTTCGATAAATGAAAAAGTGTGGATGGTCATTTAGGTCAACATTTTCAATTGACCTTGAAATAATGTTGTTTTGGGATAGGGTTTGAACAAATCTTGCGTGTGTATATAACTTTATTTAATACTATTTTTAGTAGTAGTAGTTTCCAAATAATCATTATTGTGTGTAATTTAAAAAAGGTAAAAATACCAATTTTGACAAAAAGAAGAAAAATAACTTTTAAGAATTTCAGCTCTTACTTTGATAGTAAATAAGTTGAAGTCACGACTTGTTGATGCCTGTCCATCCTTATATAAAGGCAGAGCATTTGATTGGAAGGCTTCTATCACGGAGAGAATGACCAGAGGGATTGCAAAGATTCAAACAAAATCAGGGAACATCAAGCAAAGGGTACTTAAAAATAATCCCATTTACTTTATAAAGTTTGTTCAAGTCCATTTCATACAAAATCCGTATTTTTTTTTTCTGTTGATTTCTAGTTAATTTCTCACATATCTTTTGATTCTTTCCCCAGAAAAGAGCGGGCATGAAGACGCTGAAAAGAGGCGAGGCACGGAAAAGGTTAGTCTGAGAAAAACGGCAAAAACAGAGTTGCCCATATTTCCTTTGGGTTTTTCTTCTTTTTTTTTTTTTCTTTTGGTCACACATATTTGTCAATGTTAATATAATCACATCACTCCCTTGTGAATTGTGAGTAGTGATCTAAGTATAAATTTTGATTTAAATAGAAAAAAAAAATCTTAATTTACAACATCAGATCATACTTGATTAATTTTAACGATAAATAACAAGAGGTTAAATCCTAAACTACTTATTTTTATAATTATTTTTCTCAAATGATTTGAGAAAAATAAAACACACATCTTTTTCCCCATTGAAGTCCATTTCCATAGCTCCATTTTACTCTTTCAGGTCATATGGGCATCAAGGCAGGAAGAACTTTCCATTTTCGAGCAGGGAAAGCCGTAGTCTCGGTAAGATTAATTTCTTCCTCCATCCTAAAAAATTGTTGATATTTTCTATAAGGATTACTTGTGTCAATAGACATCCTTAATTTAATAAATATCTTTTGACGTTTTAATTAATTGTAAAAGAGGACTTTGTTAAGGAACAAACAGGCAGGTCACATCCTTGAGGGGGAAAATAGCATGGTCTACGGGCCCAAAATAATTATATGTCTTTTTGTCTTCTCTCAAACAGTGGCTACTAAACTTTGATACTTTATATGTAGTTAAATATAAATATTTATATTTGTGGTACCTAGACTACCTACTAAACATGGTCGATAAAGGATGTGTACCTCAAAAGAATTTTCTTATCCTTGTCGAAGTTGCAAGACAAAGGCATGCAACTTTCTATTTTGGTAATAGAAAACCCAATAAAGTAATTATTTAGTTTTAATTATTCCTTAGCTAAAATTCTTTACTGAAGCAATTATGTTTTCTGTCTCAATCAAATTTTTATTTGTCGGCCGTTTGCAAACAAATTTAAGGGAAGAGCCCCAGAGTTGTTGGAAAGAAGCTGCGCCTCCAATCCAGGCTCCTGCAGGTTGAGGTGATGGAAGCCGAATTGGCAAAGATGAAAGTGCTGATGAGGGACTCGGCTGAGTCGCTAATGGCAGCAAGAGAAGCAGCCGATCTGTCCGACTCAGAATTCGCACTGCTCATCAGGAGAAGAAATGAGCTGGTGGATAACCTGATTAGGAGAAAAAATGAGCTTTTGACAATGAAGGGAATTGAAGCTTTCCTGATGCTTAAGCTGGGTTTCCTTTGGATCGGAGAATGAGTGAATTAACCTTATTTTAAAATGTACTTCAGCTTGACGTATAAAATTAATAACTGCCGGAGTGCCAGAGACTTGACTTGTCTTTCATGAAATCTGTGTTTGCTTTTGCTGCTGTATCATAGTATGCCAAATTTCTAAAGTTTAGGCATTGACATAGGAACATGTTATAACCAAAGCCCCACGCTAAAACATTAAAAAAAAAGAAAAAAGGAAAAGACCTTTGCGTCATTTAGGGAGGGCTCCCAAAGAAGGCTAGGATCTGAGGCATTGGCAAATGAGGAGACCAAAGCCAACAGTAAAAAAATGATACGAGGAATTGAACACCTTTCATTGTTACAACCTATAAGTCAGCTTTCTAGCTTAATTTTTCGTAGTTTTATTACTTGTTGAGGTTTGAGAAATTCTGATTAAGAGCATGGCAATTTTCTAGTTCAAAATATCCTGATTAAGTAGACTAGACAAGCATTGTATTTTTCAAGCCAAAGCATAACGTGCATATCTGGTTGGTTTCAAAATTCGTTGTCCAAGACCACAGCAAAGAGAATTGATGTTGCAACTAAAGCTGTCTATGAAGCCCTGCCCAGTTGGAGATGGGCCTACACCGAATAACAGAAGAGGCCCGAAAAACCTAAGCTATGAATGGGACCGATATTCTTTGAGATAATCTGTTTCTTTAGGGCTTCATCTAAGACCAATCTCTGATCTTCACTCTATGGCTGCACTTGAGCATTCAAAAATACAAAATAAACAGCTTTTGTTACGTTCACGTCTTCTTTTGTTAGGAGCAAAAATGCGGGTCCCACAACTCCTTTTGCCAAAAGGAAAGACATCCGCTTGCTCTTAGTCAAAAAAGAGGCGAGTAAACAACTCCTCCACTATAAAAGGGTCTGACAGCAAAGAAATTCAGCGATCATTAGCTGGGATAAGGACCCACTTCCGAGGTTCAGTTCTTTCTCCAGTTATGAGATTTCCCTCTGTTGTTTGGTTTGAATCTTGTTTACACCGAAAAAAAAGGAGAAAAAGTCATCTTATGCAAATTAAGCGTTGAAGCTGTGGTGTTAGTTGGTTGAAGAATGGTGTCTGCAGGTGGAAATTGTAAGCTATGTCCGCCCTGAATAAGGCCTTTTTAGTGTGTTCCTGGCAATTACAACTCGGGTTGCCCTGTTACCGGAGGCTAACCCTGGTCGGAGTGTCGGCATTCAATTTTTATATCGGGTTTGTCTCTACCCGAGATTTTGTATATATATTTTTGACTAATTGATTAGTGTATGACTTAAAAGTAAATTTTAATTTTTTTTCTTTTTAATTATAAAAAAAAATATTAAGATCAAATTATCTATAAAAATCAATTATAATATGGATTGGTGGAAAAACAGAAATATGAACTTTTATGAACATAATTATACGTTCTTCACTAGTGCAAAATTTCCAAGCAAGCCCTGCCCATCCTTACCCTCGTCTTTATGATAAAAGTTAAAAATGTTTCTTTTTCAAGGTATTAAAATTATAGAAAGGAATACATGGAAATCGAGATCAAGGAAGGAAAAATCAACCCAAAATTAAGCATATATATATATATATATATATTTGAAAATGACAATTTCATTTTAGCAACAAGAAGATTTCAGCAGATCATAGGCTAACAGTTCCTTAATTTAAGCCAGGTGGGGAAGAAGTGAACTGTTAAGGTAGAGACAAAACTCTCCCAGACTGGCATGCGACGGGGTGCATATTCAACGAAGGCACAATGTGCGAAGCTGACATGCCAAAGAAAGCAAATAGGTACTCTTTTATGACTCAATGCTCCTCTACCTTCTGATTTGAATATCTTGTTTGATAATGGTTTAGGGTTGTCAGATAGATTTTAAAGCTTTTCTTTTCTTTATTTTCCATTTTTTGGTTAGCAATGGTGCACGCTAAAGCAAATTAACGAGTAACAATTCTAGGAAAAGCAACTCCCACTGCATCCGCCATTAACAAGTTAATGACTCAACGTGGAGCTTCATTAACTTTAGGAAATGGCTGCATTTTTCTTTAGCACCCACATTAAAAAAAAAGGTCATATGATATTCATCCATGTTGTGCAGTTGTTTCAACTTGAATTATTCGTGAATCTAGCACCCTAATGGTGATTGGGGATGGTGACGTTACCTTTTAACAAGTGTCTAATATTACTTTTTTTTCTTTGAAAGGTAAGCGTCTAATATTACTTGATGAGATTAGGTAGGAGTAAAATAAAATACTCTAGAAATGGATTCAAATCATCTTCCTCTTACATGAATATTTTCTTTAATGTAGCTTCAACAGTTGGCTGGGTTCCTTATAAATATGCATATGATAGATTAGGATACTTTCTAAACCTTGCAAATCAAACCCCTGAATATTTTCTTTCACACAGCACCAATAATGATTAGGGAGGGTGATGGTACCTTATAAATGTGTATCCAACATTACCTTATGATATGTCATAAACAGAGTCAGGATCAAGTGCTCTCAACATGAATAATTTTGTGAACCCAGCTCTATGGTGATCGAAGATGGTGATGGCAGATCAATGAATTTTCAAAAATTTTCCAAAAAAAAAGGCCAAGAGAAGTTCTATCCGTTACAACCATCTCTCCTTGTGATGAACAGGTCATTCTCCATCAATAATATACATGATTATCTCAGTGTTTTTTATTTTTTTGTAGATAGGGTTATCTTGATGTCAATATCGTGCGGAAACACTAGATCACTGTGGACTTGTGCTGGTATTTGCCTTATATTATAAATTGATGATGCTTGTTGCATGCAATTCGGTTTAGTTTAATTCATTTCCCTGCAGCACAAGAAAGAAAAGAATAATAATAATAAGAAGAAACCATGTTTCAGGTAAGGGATCACTTTCGGATGATGCTGTATTAATAGCTAAATGTTTTCAAATTGTAATAAAAAAGACTAAAGATTAGAAATCCCGTAACTTTCAACTTAAGAGCCCATCAATGGGCGGTTTTAATTATGATTTGTCAATTGTCGCAAGCAGTCGGACGATTTTCGACAGACCTGTGGAAATGGCGCGCGATGAATCAGTAGAGGTAGCCGCCTTCTAAATGCCAACGACAGATCATCTCCCTCTAGATTGGATGAGACTGCCTCAATCAAAAGATAAGATAAAAAACTTTCTAAGAATTCAGTGTGTAATTGGAAGGAAAAAAATATTGTTTCTGTGTGTGTCACGGATTGCATCAGATTAGATGCGGCTAAATCCGTCCATTACTTATTGGATCTAGCCAAGCAGGCCGTTGCCCTCCTTAACAGGCTAGATTTGAATTTCGCTTGAGTCGGCAGGATGAGTTTGATTGGCTTTGCCACAAAATTAATTATTCTTATCATTGTTTTAACCGACACAAAACATATAATAGTATATACAGGTATGTACGCTGTATGCATAACGCATGCATGTATAATCAGGTATTAGTCAAAATTGCTCGGTCAAGTATGTGAAAATGGATTTTGAGGGATGGGAAAAGAAATCTGGTTTGATATATCCTTAGGTGAAAAGAGGAAAGAATAAACCCAAAGGTAAACATGTGTCAAAAAGATAAAGAATTGTCTTCGAAAAATCAGATAACATTGCAATTAAACTGTGAAGCAATCAAATCTAAAAGTTTTAACTCATTAAGCAAAAATGGGGTCGAAAGAGTACACTCATAACTTTGACTTTTCCAAGTTTGCTTTTGTATTGGAATTTAAATATAAAAATTAGATTTTATTTTATCTGCTTATTATCATACATTAGAAACCTGTGATGATCATCCTGCTATTTGTTTAAATGATGTATAAGAACTTTTGTAAAATAAAAGCCCTCTAAGTCTCTATATATACTACACCCTCGATGCCACTTTTCAGTCAAGGAAGAATCTAAAAAATTCACAGCAATGGCACTAAACACAAAGCAGTCTCCACTCACAACAGTTCAAGCACAGTCATCGCAGATCAAGCAAAGGGTGCTCAAAGATTCCTATTCATTCATACTATTACTTATTTTCATTACTCAATTCTACCACTAATATTGTTATTATTGTTATCATATCGTTGCTGTGTTCATTTGGATTCTTGTTCCTGACTGACGCCTGCTTTACTTTCTTGCCCCCAGAAGAGAAGAAGGCTGCAGGTATGCTGTCAGGTGGAAGTAATTAGAGATGAACAAGAATGTCAACAGACGCAAAGGTTAGAGAAAAATGCCAAGCCACTGCAATCTCATCAATTATTCCAGCAACTCCGCTTTCTTTAGTGGCTGACTAAACAACCCGGAACCCAACTTGCACTGGTTTCTCTCTATACAGAAAACCCATCCCCAGCTTCGCCTCAGCTGGATGTTTCGATGAAAACAAAGAGAGCAAAAAGGATTTCACTCAAACCATCAACCTCAATTAGTTGGCTTCCTCCCATGATTTCTTTGCCTAGCTCGTCCGTGGCTCATTATTTAGTTTGGTCTAGAGAACCAAAAAACCCCGAGCTTTGGTTTCAATTTGGTTTTTAAACATTTTGACCAAACTGAAAACTGAATTTTAGTAGTAAAAAGTAAAGGCTTATAATATTTTGGTATATATACTATAAATTTTTTTTATTTTTTATTTGTAATATATTTATTTTGTGCTTGTAAGAGTTTTGTAGGGATTACTTTTTGCTTGTGTTACTAGTAGCTTATTTAAATTCTTGTCTTGTACTTAATTGAACTGTTGGTATTGGACTTGAACTATGTGGGCCATTTTAATTAATTTGAATTTTAAGTTTTAGTAGAAATTTTTTGGAGGTCGAAGTGCCCTATAGTTGTTTGTATTATGAGTTTTTTGTTAATTTTATCCCTTAATCCAAAGTTGGTTAATTTAACCATGTATTATGAGATTTTATACAATCAAATCTCCTCCCCCAACGTCGTTTAAATTGACTGTTAATGGTGTTGATGTGATTTAATATGTCAGATTATGCTGATGTGACAATGATCACATGGTACGTTCGATTTTTTTTTTTGCGAAAATGTTTTTTTCCATGTTAGTTTTTTTATGTTATATCATAAAGACTAAATTAAATAAAAATATAGAATACATTAATTATATTGAACAAAATTATAGAGTACAATGATTAAATTAAACAAAATTATAGAATACAATGACTAAATTAATTGTTGAAGTACCTAAAAATAATCTTTATATTGTCACAAGATAATAGTGTATCAATTAATTATTCTTCTTTGGTTTTTGTTCAAATATGATTTAATCTAATATTTGGGATAATTTAAGTCCGGCCCACCACTTGCAAAAGCTTTTGGTTGTCTTGCCTAGTGTTGCTAATTGTTTGTCGAGCAGCTCTTATTTTTTTTGTAAGTGTATAGCGTTACTTTCTACCAAAATTAGTTTTCTTATGTCAAGAGGAATCTTTTGCCACTCTACTTCAAGACTTGTTGTGACATTTTAATTATTGGCTCAATAAATAAATCGTTTTTTTTTTTAAATCCAACCCATTACGTACATGATCTTCACTTTAATTATATACTTTTAAAGAAGGATTAATCCAAAAATAGAGTCCTCTGCCAATACAATGAATTGGAAATGTGGATTGGTGTTATTTTTTCCGATTCCGATCATGTAGGGTTATGCTAAGTTATAAATAGATTCATGTTGGGTTGGAATACCAAAAATTATTTGAAGTTTGAGACTTCCCTTGCATATTTTGAGGTTGAAAGTAGCTTTTGAGTTCACACCTCCATATGCCACACACCTTTCGAATGAAACACGATCAAATTTTTTTACAGTGATTTCCAGCTCAGCTACATAGCTATACATATGCATATACATGTTTGAACATATACTTATGCATATATATGATGATTAGATAGCTTGTTAATTATTTTTTTAAAAATTAAATAAAAGAAATGAAATAGGCAAACAATTGGAACTTGTGACTGGTAGTATATTTTTCTCGTGTATACTTGTTTTATTATCCAAGCTATAATACTAATAGAAGTGTTTATAGAATAAGTTGAGTCAAGCTTAATGAATCTCTTTTTTAATGTCAAATTTAGGTTTCGTATAGTTCATCATTTAGTAATTTTATATTAAAAATAAATGATATTTTTATATTGATTTTTAATATTTTTAATATTAAAATTAATATATAATATTATTTATTAATATAAAAATATTTAATTGAGCTCACTCAAACTTAAAAGTTCATGTCCAACTTGACCCAAATTAAATTGGGTTCATGGGCCTGGGTGGATAATCTCGCCCTTGCACACCTCTGATGGTACACTCCTTTATTATCTTTTTGTGTGCAACTGATAATACACTCCTTTATTATTTTTTTGCTAATACTATTTATGGTATTAAACAGAGAAAAAGCCTTATGATTACAAACTTACAATCATAAATCGTTGCTCTCTTCAAAATTAAATCTGATTTTGTCACAGCAACCAGGTATTACTAATTGTAAAGTATAGAAAAGAACAAGGGCATTTTCTTCGAATATACTGATCGGATATTATATTTGTGACTTCAATCTGTATACAGCTCAAATGGTTCCTCTTCAAGAATAGAGAAACAGAAATGTCCAACTTATTCCTCCTCTAATGGCATGAAAATAGGTGAGTTTTATTCTTAAATTGAGAACTTAAAGAGGTGAATTATATCAGATAATTTTGAGTTTTATTTTTTGGGATCACTATATATAATATATAATTCCAGTTTTAGGTCATTTTCTTTTGAAATCAAATTGGCTTAAAATCAATAGGAAGGGTTTTCTAGTTCTTTTGTCTTAGTTTTTTTGTGTTTGGATTCGAATGATTTTTTATTCAATTCATTCTGTATAGGTTATAGTTGGTAAAATGTTTAATAAACGTGTTGGACAGGTTTAATATGAAATTCCAATTTCTCTTTGTTTTCTTATTACTTATTTGGTTTTCTACTTTTACGTTAAATGCTTCCATTGATTTTGTTTTATTCAATATTGAAATATACTTAACCAAAAGCAAAGCATGCTTCTACTTACACCTTTCAATAATTAAAAGTTAAATGTATAAATTAGTAACAACGTGCATGGTTTGGGACTGCCTTTTCGAAATTGGGTCTACGTACCGCTTATGATATAAGCAAAACTCCATTTATCTACTTATACTTCCATGAAAAAAATAAAAAATAAAGATTAAAACACAGGACTCGATTGCAATTTTTTTTCTTTCCTCTTAATCAATTATGTAAAACATGTATCACGACTGTGTACACAGAAAAGCGGCCAGCAGGAGAAGAAATCATTGCACAAACAAAAAGAAGCAGCTCTCTGCCCAATTCAGGCCTTAAGGTATTGTATGACTAAATATTTATTTCTGAGCCTCCAACTTGTCAGAACATTTTCTTAAACTATAAAATTTATTTATGGTGTTTGAACCTTTCATTTACCTACCCTAGCAGAAGGCGAAGAAGAGCCTACAGAGAATGAAAGTTGAAGTGGCAGAGAAGAGAGGGGAGACAAGGTTGATGATGGAGTTGCTAAAGGAAGAAGCAAAAGCAAAGGGGATTGCAATTGAAAAGATTCAGACTGATAATGAGAGAATGAAGAGACAAAATGTGCTAAAGCTCGAGAAGGATGAATGCATCCGACAATTTATTAATCATATGCTGGTTATCTTTGAAGCCGAGGACAACGTCCTCATGCTTGATTAATTATCTACTTCAACTATTGGACGTATAAAAGTTCGTGTTTATGAAGCAGTATGCACAAAAAACACCATGTGCTGCTTGATTAGTATCTATGAAAACTTTCGGCTTTGTTTCTCTGAGGACCGTGTTTGCTGTTGCATAATAATAATACAAATCCATCTGTTTGGGTCTCCATTTCTACTGCTTTTTCTTTTCCATGACAAAACATTATTGCTCCTACTGATCACCCAAAATTAAATTTTGACTTGATACAATATTCTTTTTTGCACTTAGCTTAACTAAATTAGTAAAAAGAACTGGAATTCAATTATTAATGCAAACAAATAGCAAAAATCGGAGTGTTGTACAAGGCAGCTGGTTCAAAGCATGGGCTATTGCGAATCAATCACTAGATGAACCAAGCAACAGGCCTATCATTGTAATTGTGGTTCAATATCAACTAGGTCGGGTTGTTTTACAGGCTTAACCACCTAAATTCATCAGGAATGGAATTTGCTTGCTAGTTGCTGCTTATTTGCTTAGGACAAAAGGCCCAACCCAGCAAACAAGCAGCCAAAGCTTGACTTCAGTTGGGTGCATCTGGGAAGGCGTGGTGGTTCAAAGCTTGGGCTAGCCTGGAGAAACTCAATGGCCTATATCAAGCTACGGTGACGTTTCACCTAATTTTGTAAAACAATATGTGGACCAAGTCCCTTAGATGAACTGAAGTCAATGCCCTTTTAGCGTTGTTATGTTCACCTAATTTTTTTTGGGGCACTCACATCCTGGTCCCACGCCCGCCTTTCCAAAAGGTTGTGCTCTTAGTCTTAAAGCAGGCGCGCAAATAACTTCCCCAACTATATATTCGGGTGTGCGAGGGAGTCATTCTTGCCCAAGGGCCTCAAAGAAATCTCCGCTCTCTCTCTTTCTCAGTCTCTTTCATTGTGTCCTAGGCCAAAAGCGCCTTATTTAGACGCTCAATTCTTTCTAAGATGGTGAGATTTCTCTTTTCAGCTTCAGCAATTGTAGTTTGGCTTCAGTACTATTAGTAGTTGCAATAAGTACCCTATAGGCACTTATCTTCTTCACTTATTGAAGGAGAAAAATAAGTTAAAAATAGTATCTTCCACAAATAGAAATTTTTTTCCTGGTCGAAGTTTAGTGTCTGCAGGTGGATATATAAACTAAGGCTAAGCTATGTCCGCCAAGAATAAGGTTCCGGGTTGTTGCCGGTTAACAGAGGCTACCCTGGCTTGAGCATCAGCATTCGCTCGCCAGCTCTGCTTTGGTCAAACTTAAGACCAATTCCGGGGATGGAAACCTATCTTTTGGCTTGATAGATCTGGAAGATTAAATTTGTACTACTTTTATATATATGGTTATCTTTATATGTTTCTCGTGCTAGTATTTTTTGAGCTACGGCACAACATATTCATAGGGGTGGCATAGGCGTTCGCTTACTTATATATATAGCTAAAGTCCGATACATGATAAGCGTAGGGGTGGCATACGCTTTCGCTTATATATATATCGATGAAGGTCAGAAGTGGTGGCAAATGATCTTTTAGTTCCGTATTTTCCTAGCAAGCCATTTTGACCTCGATAACAATTATGTTGGAAATCTGTTATAATTTATAACCCTCCTCTACCCTCTGTTTTAAATGTCTTTTCTGATAAATTGTTTAGGATATTGTATGATAGATTTCACTTCTGAGGCTTTAATTGTTTAATAAGGTGGCCGGGTTGTTTGCTGTTACCAGCGCCTACCCTGGTTGGATCATCAGCGTTCGATTTTCACTCCCACCTTGTCCCTTGCCAACATCTGATAATGGGTTGGATGATCGATGATTCTGATCAGACCAAAATAGCTGAATAGAAACCTAACGCGATTGACTCCATGGAATTCGAAGATATTAACATTTACTTGGTTATGTTTAGGATTATGTGTTTCTAACCGAGCTAGCTAGCCCCGTCTTGACCTTGGATGATAACCATCTTGGCTACCCTACCGGCTTTTACAACGTTCTGTTTTTGCCCTTTCAAAATTTTTGACTTAAAACTTGGTATCCCTTCTTGGGTTGCATATATATACATATATGTATGATATATATTTGTTTAGGATAAGATTATCGTCATGAACTATTTTGAGCTTTACAGAAATAGAGAAATTCCGTTGGAAAGGAGATATGAGTATGAAGCAATCCTGCGCGGTGGAGTTTATACTTCTTTCCCTTCGAAATGAAAAAAAAGGGGTATTGGTGGGGTAACATGGGTGGAGGGCCCTCAATGGAATTTAAACTCATAAATTGTTACTTCTAATGCACTCATACGAGGCAGGAAGCCAATACTCTGTCTCATGCTCTAGTCAGGATTGAGTGCAATAAGGATTGTCATAGAGTTTGGTGAGGATCATTCCCTGAACTTTTACGTAATCTGGAGTTTCTTTGATTGTCCATAGCTTTTTAAAAGTTTAAAAAAAATGACTGATTTAATTTTAATTAATAAATACATGAAACTGATTTTATCTTTTTGTTATCTAGTCGGATTTAAATCAAGTTTGAGTATTAGGTTTTAATTATTTTTTGACATAAATTTAGTGTTAATTTTTAAATGAATACAAGTAGTGTAGTTTTTAATCAATCATATGATTCTTGTGATGTCAATAATCATGAGCACCCCTTCAATACCCTTGGACTTAAGCAAATATGTGCCCAATAGTGATGATCTATGTCAGTGCTTACAATATAAATTGATGATATCAATTTGTCACTTACAATTATTTGTTTTAGCTTAATGCCTTACCCTACAGCACAAGAAAGAAAAAACTGAATAATAAAGGAAGCAAGTGGCTGGTAAGAGATAAGTCTATGCTATTGATTCTTGTCCATTGACATAAAGTTCATGAGACTTTAAACTTGGAATTAAAAAGACCCTGTAGCTTTCCACCGACGTGGGGAAAAAGAGTCTACGAAGAAGATAAGGAAAAAGAACAATTAAGAGAAAAGTTATGCCGAATGGACGGTGATGATATTTTAATTTTCGCAAGTAATCGAACGATATCGTCAGACTTGTGCTAGTGATCGGTCGACCAGAAGAGGTTCAGGCCGACGACTTTGCATCTCTTCTCTGCATCTGAAGAACAACTGTAATGTTAGATGAAGTATGCTTTCTTCAGTTGGACCTACCGACCCATCTTTTTGACTAACTGTTGCCTTTTTGCTTTTTTGTTTTTTTAATATTATGGGAGTTTGATAGGCTTTATCTTTTCTTTGACATCTACGTGTACGTATATGTAAACATGTATATACAACACAAAGAAAATCATTTCAAAACCGTAAATTTTAAAATTTTATCACCAATATGTAAAGTATTAATCTAACTATGGCAATGGCCATGAACTCTTCAATTTCGTCAAGTACTCAAGCGAAGCTCAACTCTCATACGTTTGACTTTTAAAATTTGTTTTTGTATTATGTAGTTTTAAATATAAATTTTTTCTTTTTTACTAACGTAATATTTAAAGTTGATGGGATCACCCACCAATAGATATACAAAAACTGTTTTTTAGGTACATGTTAAACTGTCATGGAGAAAATCCAAGTTTACTATAAACAAGCCGCTCGTGTTGTCTTGCCATTGAAGATATTCAGAAATTCACAGCTTTGATTGCAGATATGAAGCAAACGGTGCTCAATTAATTAAGCAAAAGTTATATGTTTCTTTTCGTTAGTGTTCATCCTTTCTTTTATGTGAATTATTATTCTTAATTTTGTCTTGTTATCTCAGAAGAGACGGACGCAGGTAGGCAGAAAAACTTTAAAGGCAAATCAAATGGAGGTGATTAGCGAGGAGCAACAACGTGAGCAAGAGCAAAGGTTAGAGCAAAGTGCCAAGTCTTTGAATTATTCGCTTTCTTCTCCCCCAAATGCAGACACATAGATGGAAATTCGCCTTCATTAAACCTATTGGTTGCCTTGGGTTATGTATATCTATTGAATGATGATTTTTTTTTCCTACGAGCTACGTCACCTTCTTCTTGTCAATAAGGGATTCAAGGTTAAGGTGAAGTAGCTGGTAAAAGAAGTCAAGCAACGAAATTAACCCAACCTTATAGTTCTTGAATCCCTTCAAGCTCAAATTACTATTTCAATAAAAGAAACTTTTTGTTTTGTTTTTTGAGAAAATCAATAAAAGAAACTTGTATGTAAGCTAAATTACGATTTCAAATCCTTTCCCAGAAGCAAATGCTTCAAATAGCTTAAGAGTTAAAACCTAAAACTTATTCGCATGTTTTAAGGAAATACAGCGTCATATGCGATCCTACTTAATGATTATAGAAGCTCTTGAAAATAAAATCTGTTTAAGTTTTTTTTTCCTGAAAAAACCCATCGTATTAAATGCCTCCTGATGTATATATGTCTTTACTAGGCTTTTTATGTTCGGACGAAGGAACACAAATACATTTTTATTTTACTTAAATTTAAGAATATTTAAAATAGTATTTAAATTATTTAGTAAATTCTAAATAAATTTCTATTCTTTAATTATATTTAATTAAATTCTTATATTTTTATTTTAAGTCGAATTTTATTTCTTTTTGAACCAAATAAATTATTGATTTAATAANAAGTCGTAAATTTTTATTTTCTTTTTTAGAACCAAATAAATTATTGATTTAATAAAAATTTCACTTTTCATTTTATATTATATGACGCTAATGTAATATATTAATATGTTATAATAAATGATGATATGGTATGTTGATGTGAGTATATAATATTTTTCAACTTCCACATCAACACCACGTGATTATAAAACAATAAGAGGTATTTTGATTAATGATAATTAATCAAATATTAATTATAAGAATTTATTTGATTTAAAATAAAAATATATTAACTTCGTTAAACGCAATATCAAAATAAAGATTTATTTCAATTTTTTAAATAATTTAAAAATTTATTCAAGTATTATACCACATTTACCACTTCTCTATGAAAAAAAATCCATCAAACTAGGACCATAATGGGTGATTTTCTACATATTTCCAATGAAGTTATTCGAGTATCCATAATTCCCTTTTCTCTTGCAGTTCATATGGAACCTTGTCAATCAAACAGAAGCAAGGTACTAAGTGTTTGTGCAGTCGCTTGATTGGTGAATTGCAGATTGCTTGGTGGTAGAAGGCTTCTGTTGTAGTCCATGAGAAAAAGGGTTTTAAGGTTTTCTGTTGTAGTCCATGAGAAAAAGGGTTTTAAGGTTTTCTTGGGTTGTTAGTCAAGAGTTTGTGCTAGAAGTTAGGTGTTTTTGTTTTAAGTTGATTGTTTTTGGATATAATGGCATGGTTTAGAATTTCTTGAGTTGTGATCTTTGCGTAATCTGAGAAGTTTTTTAAAAGTTGGAAAGGTCAGTTCTTTGAGGGTTCTAATAGCTAATGTGGAGTCACCAATTTTTTTTTGGAGGGGTCGAATCCTGTTGTAATTCTGCTGCTATCTTTCTTTATAGTTTGATTGATATGCCATTACAAGTTTTTTATTTTTAATATTCAAGATTTGATATGACATTCAAGCTATGTGAAAACTAAAAATTTCGCTTTTTAGAAAAAAAAAAAAAATCACCATCCTCTTTTGGCGGCATCACTAGTACTAATAAGATTTCTCCATTACCAAACACCGGGCAAATTGGTCAGATTTCATCCCAATCTCTCTTTGCTTTCCAATTATTTGGTTGATTGAAATTTATTTTCAACTTTCAAAACATAGAAAACCAAATATTAAGCTAACCAAATAAACATACATATATCTTGACTCTACATAGAGAACCCAGAAGGAGAAATTAGGATGATAAAGAAAAAGGAGGAAAGCAGCCCCAGAGTTTTAAAGAAAAAGCTACACAACTCAAGCGTACTTAAGGTATATTGCTGGCTGCCCTACCCGTAATTAGGATTCTTTTGATCAATTTAGTTTATGGTTAATTCTGAATTAATAATCTTGAGTTTGCCTTGCCAAAATGGAAAGCAAGGAAGTCTATGAAGAAGCTAGAAGTTGAAGTAATAGAGAAGAGAGGATACACAATGTGCTTGAAACAGTTGCTAAAGGAAGAAGCAACAGTCAAGGAAGGTGCAATTCAAGAGATGGAAACAAAACTTGCACGAAATAAGAGAAAGAAAGAGATACTTTCTTCAAAGAATGAATGCGTCGAGCAGTTTATTACTTGTATGCTTGTTGTTTTTCAAGCTGAGGATCGCTTCATCTGAGATTCTACTACTTCTGCAAAGCATGACGAGAGAAGAAAATAGATACTTTTTAAGACGGAATAATCATGAAGTTTAATACTTCCAATCTGATTCTCATAGCTGTGTGGTTCATTTCAAGTTTGCTTTGGATATTCCCATGCAAAAAATAAATGCTATTAAAACTCTTTCATAATGCTTTACATAGTTATATTTTTTGCTTTATATTCTTCCTCATGAGTCTTTGCTAACGAAAAATTCAATTAAGACTTAATTTAATAATTGTCATCCTTATAGAAACAGATAAGGATCGAAATTCAATTCGGTCCCTCCTTTTAAAGTTTCTTACAAGACTATTGGTCCTTGGAACAAAAGCTATTCAACCCAATTCAAATCGGGCCCAGAATACATAACTTTTTTGTCGGATAAGGGAATCCTATTCTCAGACAAGAAAGAAAGATAAAGCTAGGCTGTCACAACCCAACTTGATAAGAACTAGTTAAGTATTCCGAACCACAAGTTGTTCTTGTTTAGTCCAGAAGTCACGCTCAAGCTAAAACCCCTCTATAAATTCAACCATGTCCTCATAGATCCCCACTCCTCTTTCCTAACACCTTCGTCCTCAATGTGCTACTTTTCTTCTTTCTATTCTTTATACCCTGCTCCCCAATTTTGACTCTCAATTCTTTCAATTTTTCCTCAAAATTGGTACAGTTCTTATATTATTGATGTAGTGTTGTTTTGATGTTTGCAGGTTATATGTATATAATAAATATGGCAAAGCAGATTCCATAGTTTGTTACTATATATTACTATTTGGATTGATACTTGTCACCGGAGGCTCTATATGTCCAGTTTCGAGTATGTATATTTGGTCTTACCTGTACGTTCACAGGAACCGAAGCAAGGTCCGATGGCAGGGATTGGACGAAAATGGCAAAAACCTGAAAGCCTGAAATTTCTATACAGAAGAATTACACCAATCTTTTCTGAACTTTGATCTTTTTAACTGACATCTTCATATTCTTTCCAGCTTTCCAGGTTTAATTTCTTTATACATAATTAATTATTTTGACATTTTGGCTTTAATATAGGCATGGATTCTTTTACTGATCATAAAACTTAAATAAAGCCTGTAAGATGAAAAGGTGAAAATCAACCCGAAACAAGAGTATATATCAAGGCGGGCAAGTAGACCTGAATGACACTGCAATCAACCCGAAACAAGAATATATAGCTTCCCTATGCCGATTAAGAAAACCTGTGATGACTCTCCTATATATAGTTTGTGCTTTTCAAAGGATTGTAAAATCATCAATTGAACCGAATAGCTTGACTAGTAGGAAAAATTTTTGTTAGGACTCTCCTCCACTTTGTGATTTATAGGGGATTGGCAGATGGGTTGTAAGGCTTTTGCTTGAGTGATTCCCTGGTTCTTTGTAGCTCCATGGGGAAAAAGTGGAAAAACAAGTAGCTAGTAGCCTCTTTTATCTTCTGATAAAGTATGTTTTGGTGAAGTATTGTTTATTAATATAATATGATGATGAATTCGTTTGTCACATTCAATGAACATTCAGGATAGGGCCAATGCTTATCTTTGTTAGCGCACGTCAAACCTTTACTAGTCGCGAGTTTGGGCTCAATGCTAGTCGATGATTGGCAGCAATGAAGTCAGCAACCGCGCGATGAGCGACTGAGCAGTGGCATTGCGACGGTAGGTATATTTGTCACCACTCCATCACAGCTAGAGTTAACCTTTAATTTCCCATTCTGTCTTTCGTGGCTTCTTTTCTGTACAAAAGAAATAAAGCAATAATCGACGAATTTCACTTTTGACAATCCCACTTTTCATTTTTTAATATTTTAAATCACTATATTACAAATGTTATGATCTTCTAGAGAACCTCATTTCACTATACTTTTTTTAATTTTTTATTTGATAAAGAATATGTATTTTTATTTGAATTTTTATAATTAATATTTTAATATTTAAATAAATATTTATTTTTTTGTTATATTTTATTTTGAATCGCATACGTTAATTAAAAATTAACTATAATTAATCAAAATGTCATATGTCACATAATATTAATATGATGTATTAACATATTATAATAAATATAAAAATTAATATATATATATATTATTCATCTACTTTATTTACAAAACCTATAATTGAAATTCGTATGCAGCTACATAATATAAAAATAATATTTTATAGTATTTGACAAATTTTTAGTGTGGTTAACTGTTGCTACTTGCTATATAGATGTTTGGAATTTTTATCTTGGTTTTAATAAGTTACCTAGGTTTAATTTAAGTAATACCTTTTTTTTATGCAAATGAATTACTTGATAATATTTTTTTTTCATTTTTTTAGTATTTTTTGGCCAATGAAAATGTCTCCTTCTTGACAAAGTTACCAAGATATTGCCGATATAATATGCGTCAACTTCACTCTCCCAAAAAAATATAAAATCTTTTTCTTTTTTCTTCTTCTTCCACCAGCGTTCGATCAGCGTAACTTAGTCGGAAGTGGATCGTTCGGTCCGCACGGACGAGAAGCAGTTAGCAGTGCATACTCCAAAACAACCCATAAAATCTAAGACCCTTTCCCCCTTTTAGCTTAAATCTAATCAAGTAATCCTCCAAGAAAAGAAACATTTCTTCGATTTCCCCCTTTCTCAAATGGCCCTTTTTTTCTTTCACCGTTTTGGACTGAATCGCTATCAAAACATGGTCAGATTACTCTCTCTTCGATTTCAGTTTGAGTACTTTTCTTTCTCTGTTTATCATACTATTGATCCAAAAAAGGTTGAACTTTTATGAATTAAAAGCTTTGCAGCTGAAATTAAACTCTTATAGTTTTGAAAATTGCTTGTCCAAACAGGGCCGTCGCTTGAGGGCTATGAGAGTGAGACTGGCAAAGAAGAGAAGGGCTATCAGGCGTATGAGACAGTCGCTAAGTGCTTCGCAAATCGCAGCTGAACAGATTGAGCGAGACCACGAGCGGATGTTTGCAGCTGAACAGATTGAGCGACGGAACCGGCGAATTATTGCAGAGAATGCTCTCATTGATCAATTGGTTTACGATCTTCTGGCTGAGCTTGAAAACGATCCTTTAATCAGGAGCGCTGCTGAAGCAATCCGTGCTGAGAATCTTGATGGAAGGAACATTATTATAAACCAAGCTCCACCTCCCGGCGGCGGCCGCCCGCGGCGGCGCCGATGACCATCGTAAGTGGTGTGATGGCGGGCTTTGTTACTCTAGAGGTGGTGGTGGAGCTTAAGGTTTTATGGGTTTTTTTTTCTTGCTTTTTTTTCCCATAACCCCACCCCTCCTACCTTAAAAGCAATATTCAAATTTGAGAATTTTTCTTGTTTTTTTGTTTTTTATTTATACCATAATCAAGCCCGCCCTTGCTTGTACACTCACTGCTTTAATGATTATATAATTATGGATTTTGAATTTATGGCTTTTTAGAAGTACTTCTAATTATTGGGACTTGTTTGTTATTACTAATACTTGGCTTTTTGTTGATTTGTTATTAAATCGGTTAAAGAGCATTTAAGGAATATTTTGAGTGGATTAAATTTAGAAGTTGCTGCTGATACTAGGTGGTTGGTAGAGTATAGATTTATTATAGGAAGTTGGTGTGCTTGGAGGAATGGGATACAGGGATAGTGTTGGACTGAGCGATAACTAGGGATTTGCTCCATTTTAATTATTCTAGAGGGATTCAATGTGATTCAAGAATGGATAAGTACTTCCAGAGAAGTGATAATTAAATTGGGAAGGAATTAATGCTGGGCTAAAGAATTTTTTGTAAAGGTTAGGCTTTAATGGTTGTGAGTCATTCAGTAGAGTAGAATTCAAATTTACTTGGGTTGGTAGGTCTATTTATATATGTCTAGCACTAGCAAGGTATCTATTGGAAAAATGTAGATTTTAAAAAAATTAAATTGTTAACTATGGGCTTTGAGATTATGGCCAAGGTAGAGATGAAAGGGGTTATGCTTGTTGTGTGCTTGGGTCGGTGTAAAAAGCTATAGCCACACTGGTCAAGTGTTCTAAATGGAATAGCTACTGCCTTGTTTGGTTTATATGTTGACTTAATTAAAGTTATTTAAGTAGAGGTTTAATATAGTTGTACTTATGTGATTTAACTATATACATGATGCTAAAGGAATACAAAACTTTTGATTACCTTAGTTGATGAGAATGAAATTTTTGTTGGATGCTTGGGATTGTTTCTTTGCAGGTATAATAAGGTGAAATGCACAATTTTCAGGGGAAACTCTTGCAAAAATTTTGTAGGACTCTCCCCTGAAATCTTGACCATACTGAGATAAATACGAAAAGAAACTTCTTTTCGTGACCAAAAGAATTGTGGAGTGACCGTGCCATGAGAATTGTGGCTTATGTGTGTTTGACTTAATGATTGCTGGTGTTTCTTTTTGGTTTTTATTATTGCTCTTTTACCAGTACGTAAACTTTGAAGATAAAAGGGGAAGGTTTCGAGGACAAAAAGAAAAGAGAACAGTGGGACCCCAATCTCACTCCCTTTCATTACCTAGGCTAAGTCAAGTGAGCTAGTCGGCTTTGCCACTTACATGCAAACACATAATTGCATAGTGAAACACCATTTGATTGGCATTGTCCTCCATTTGTATTGCTTATTCTGTCTCAGCACTAATCAATATCAGTTTATTTTTAGTACTACTAGTATTTAAAAAAAATAGAAAAGAAAAGAGAAAGACTAGTCATTACACTTATTTGCACAAGAGTTAAGAGAAGAAGGGGAAAAAAGCCAAGAGGGTGCTTAATTAAAGAATTAGAAGATTGAAAAGATGGTATACGAACAACTGATTAAAAGCAATTTCTTTTAGTAGTGGTAATTTTTGTCAATCACTTTCGTCAATAGGAATCGGGCATTATCCCTTAAAGCTATAGATTAATATATTTAAATGCTTGTGTCAATTTTATCCATAAGGGGCAAGAGAAAATGACATATATACGGTCGTCAATTCCCTACTCTCATACTTCAATTCAGTTGAATTAGTTTCAAGTTAATGTTTGAAAAGGTTGGGGCATTCAATTTCTAGCATGTTGTTCAAACTCAAAAGGTCCAGAGTTAATTACTTTTAAATGGTTTTTAATTAAAAATAATAAATATAATCACTGTTTTATAATACTAGTGTTTAATATGTCAAAAAAAAATGACCCTACGTCCTAATTATAAAGCTTAAACTTACCTTGCAAGAAACTATACGATAAGGGTTCTTCCAAGTTAGAAGTGTTCGTTACAACAAGGGTTCTTCCCAGTTAGAAAGTTGATGTCAAATTGTTCACTGGGCTGATGCAGCCTTGTCTCGGTGTTTTGTGACGATCTTTTCTGGTGCTGCTGGTGTGTTACTCGTGTGGTCTTTTGCTGCTCTTCTGTTTTGCCTCAAATGGTGGGGCCAGTGGGATGGTTCCGAGGGCATGCTAGTAATTTTGATGGAGCTCTCATTGCTATCTCTCAGTGTTGTTTCAGCAAGCTTCAGCTTAGTATAAATTTTTGTTGTTGCCTCTCTGGCTGCCTTCTGTCTTTTGTCTAGGGGCTGTCTTGTCTTTGGATAGCTGCAGCTTTTTCCTGATAAGCAGCTGCTTCGTTTTTTGTATATGGTTCGGCCTCTTTTTTGCAAGCTAGCTGTCTTATGCTAATACGAGTTTTCTACCTCCATGGTTCAAGACCCATCAGGGCATCCTACCTGCATGATTAATAAATCAATCACTTTTCACAAAAAAAAAGAAAAAACTCACGAACTTGAACTAATTAAGATTGAAATTTAGACATTATTCTTTCGGCACAAATTCATTTTAATTCGAAAAAATATTATATATTAAATAAATAATATATTTGTAAAATTATAAATTTTAATTTTAAAAAACTGGCCCTTGATTTATGGTTCAAGATGTGAATCCGGTTTGGTCTGGCCACAAACATCGGTATTCCACGACAACGTGGACCCATTATATATGTAACTGTTTATGGCTTCGGCAGCAAGGGTAGGGCCTAGGGGTGAAATGTCGGTTTTGTGGCTAAGACTGTGGGACCGCCCAACCCATATCAAATTAAATGCTCTCTCTGTGTGGCTTTCAGTATCATTGGCGCAAGCCAAATGACTTTGATAACCGTAAGATACCTAAGAACGTGACATCTAAGAGGCATGCGTCTCATATTTTGGGTTTGGTTAGAATTTTTTTAAAATTAAAAAATTCTCTTAAGAGAATTGATAAATAAAATTAAAATTAAATAATATATTTGATATTATAACAGCGTGTACAAGAAAACTAATGTGATAGGATAATCGTTAAATAACTTTTAAATTTATTTATTTACTTTATGTTATTTAAAATAGTAACAAGAGTTTCTCACAATAATATTTTTATTTTGTAATTAGTAAATTCTGGTATTACGATATTTTGGTAATTGAGTAGTGATTTGAATATCATGCCATGCATGTACTCAAACTTATATTAAAAAACGACTAGATAATTTAGAGTAATTAATTCGAACAAGTTGTCGATCCAATTTAAGTAAACTTTGTTACTTACGATTTTAAGTTTTAGATCCAATTTCAACAAAATTCTAAATCTGATTTGCACTCAAAGAAAGAAACGCAATAGTAGGATTTCCAATCATATCATATCTTTGTCGAACTCCACGTGGGACGACATCCACAAGCAAACCTGATGAAACCTTGTCCTCACATATATGAGGAATTATGTTAGAAAAAGAAAACCACAAGTACTTTCTTTATCACCGATATACGCGGGTTCGGCACAAAAAGAAAGGGGGGTTCTCTCTCTTTTTCGATACAGTACAAGAGGCCACAGACAAAATTCTCACACCAATCAAAAATCAATACACCAATCTCACTCCACCTTTATCTCTGTGAAGCAAAAGCCAAATTGGGGTCGTTGGCTTTGCCAGTTGCATGCAGAGACATAATGCATAGTGAAACGCCCTGCGATTGGAATTGTTCTCAGCACTAATCAATTTCAGTTTATTTTTAGTACTATTAGTATTGAAAAAAAAAATGAACAGAAAAGAGAAAGACTAGGCATTACACTGTTTACATAAGAGTTGAGAGCAAAAGGGGAAAACGCCAAAAGGGTGCTTAATTAAAGAATTAAGAAGATCGAAAAGCTGGTATCAAAACGACTGATTAAAACCCATTTCTTTTAGAAGTGGTAATTTTTGTCAATCACTTCCGTCAATAAGAACCGGGCATTATCCCTTAAAGCTAAAGATTAATATATTTAGATGCTGGTGTCAATTTTATCCATAAAGGACAAGAGAAAATGACATATGGTAGTCAATTCCCTACTTTCATACTTCAATTCAGTTAAATTAGTTTCAAGTTAATGTTTGAAAAGGTTGGGGCATTCAATTTCTAGCATGTTGTTCAAACTCAAAAGGTCAAGAGTTAATTTAGCAAGATTTAATTACTTTTAAATGGTTTTTTAATTAAAAATAATAAATATAATCACTGTTTTATAGTATTAGTATTTAATATGACAAAAAAAAAAAGGATTCCTAAATATAAAGCTTAAACATACATTGTAAGAAAATATACAACGACAATTCTTTCAAGTTAGAATTGTTCGAAGTTATTCATCAGCTCATGAACTTGGATTAATTAAGATTGAAATTTAGACATTATTCTTTTGGCACCAATCCGTTTTGATTTGAAAAAAATTATTATATGTTAAATAAATTTAATATATAATATACAACAATATTTAATTTTAAAAAGCTGGCTGATTTAAGGTTCAAAATGTGAATCCAGTTTGGTGTGGCCACAAATCTCGCTATTCGAAGGTGACGTGGACCAATTACCTATGTACGTACTGGTGGCTTCGCCAGCAAGTCTAGGAGCTAGGGGCTAGGAGTGAAACGTCGGCTTCATAGCCCCCCCCCCCCCCGCCCCCAATCATATCCAAGCAAATGCTCTCTCTGCGTGGCTTTCGGTGCCGTTGGCGCAAGTCCAATTGCTTTGATAATAATTTTGATTAAATGATATTTTTAATTAATTTTGATTTAAAATTAATATAATAAATTAATAATTTATTAAATTTATAAAATAATATATTTTTAAATACATATATTTTACTTTATATATAAATTAATAATTTTTTATATATCAAAATTATATATATACTTATCTCAATTAAAATTTTTTTGTAAAATATGATTCAAATGATATTTATTTCGTCTTGAAATTCATGTCGCTTTAGATTTCATTTTTAACTTTTTTTTCGTGTATTAAGAAGCTTTAGTGTAATAAGAGGCAGAGTGGCCCTTGTGAATGGAAAATTTTAAAAATTTCTTTATATTACATATATTTTTTAATGAGCTCTAAAATATTTTTTTATTAAATTATTAATACAATATGTTATACATATTTTAATGGACCCTTAAAATAATTTTTTATTAAATTATTAATACAAATAAAAAATAATAAAATAACTATATAAATCCATTTAACGTTACCTAACTCTTAAATTTTCTCTTTTTAAGTTTCTTCACATCTCTTTTCATCTTTTTCTTTTTGTGTTCTTTCTCTTTTTTTTTTCATTGTAAAATTACAAAAAAGTAAAATTTTGTTATCTATCTTTTTTTATTTATATTATTATTATTATTTAAATTTGTTTATTTTTTTCAATTTTATTCTATTTGATCATATATTTTAAGTTTTTATAAATTTTTTTCAAATTTTTACGAATCATTAATTATATTCTTCTTTTTTGTTATGTAGTTTTATTTTTTACTTGTCATATTTTTTTTTGTTATGTGTTCTCAATGATTTTGTCTTTAAAAATTAAAAAATTATTACGTAATTCTCAAATATATGGTAGAGCATTACATTATTGATTGTTGCTTAAAATTTTATCAATAAATTATTTTTTATTAATCTTGATTATATAAGATATTTTTTTAATGTGTTTTATACTCTATGTTTAGTTGAAAGAAAATTATCTTTGAGTATTTAGTCTTTAAATAATACTAATATATCAGAAGAAATTACTAATTTTGTATATCATATTTAATTATTTATATTTTATGTATTATTTCTCTTCATCTTTGACCCCCTAATAAAAGTTGACTAGTTCCATCTTCTAGGTGTAGTGTTCTCGTATTGCATGAGAAAATTGATATTGATTGATAAATGCTTTGATGACCTCCTAATCATGTTTAATATTGTTCCTTGGCTCATTTGTAAGTTAAACTTTTTTGACACTTATTATTACAATTGTTTTTGGATACAATTTGGATTTTTTATGTTGAATCCACACAATACTTTATACATTTTATCTATTATTATTGATTTCTTTACACTTTTGAGATGAAAAATCATTACTTTAGTTTTACTATTTGTGATACTGTATGATTTTTTTAGATGTTTTTACATGACTTAATATTTATGGGTATATTAATTAAGTATACATCTAATGTAATTTTAGTTTGTTGTAAAAATAGATAGATTCATGACTTCTATTTAATAAGACTAATTACATTTATAAACTTATGTTGATTAAACAAATATATAGAATAATTATAATTCGTAATAGATAATTTGTTAATATTTGTATAATCACAATATACAATAGATGTATTAATTTTAATGTTTTGAAAAAAATAAATAAAGAATATCTTCATAAATTAATTTTTTGTTAATTAATATATAAATTAATAATGATTAATTTATCAACTAAATAATGTTTTAATTAATTAATAAATTTTCATAGTTCCAACAGTCTTAATTTATAAGGTTTTACTGTATCTCATATTTTTGGGTTGGGTTAGAATTGTTTTTAAATTTAGAAAAAAAAATCTCTTAAGAGAATTGACAAATAAAATTAAACTTAAAAGATAGATTTCAATTATATAAACATCTAAAGTTTCTTTCTCTTCTTGAAGCCCATCCAAACTTGCTCTTTTTCTCCACCTCTCTCTCTTCTTCTCTCTCTTTGTTAGCGATCTGCTGCATGCCTAACTTTGAACGCTCAATGCTTTCTCAAATCGTGAGATTTTTCTGAGTTTTTTTTTATGCAATTCTATTTTGGTTTCAATACCATTTAGTTGTCGTGGAGAAAAATAAGTTAGATATAGTACTTGAAACAACCCATAAAATCTACTACCGTTTCCCCCTTTTAGCTTGAATCTAATCAAGTAATCCTCCAGAAAAAGGCAACAATTTTTACATTTTTGGGCTAAATCTCTCTCAAATGACGGGATTCTTCTTTCATCATTTCTGCCTGAATCGCTCTCAGAGCATGGTCAGATAACTCTCTCTTCGATTTCAGTTAGAGAACTTTCCTTTTTCTGTTTATCAAATTATTGATCCAAATAAGGTTAAAACTTTTACATATTAAAAGCTTTGCAACTGAACTTAAACTCTTTATAATTTGGGAAATTGCTTGTCCAAACAGGGTCGTCACTTGAGGGCTATGAGAGTGAGATTGGCAAGGAAAAGAAGGGCCATCAGGCGTATGCGGCAGTCGCTAAGTGCTCTGCGAATTGCAGCTGAACAGATTGACCGACGGAACGAGCGAATGATTGCTGAGAATGCTCTCATTGATCAATTGGTTTACAATCTTCTGGCTGAGATTGAAAACAATCCTTTAATCAGGAACGCTTTTGAAGGAATCGATGCTCAGAATCTTGATGAAAGGAACCAAGCTCAACTTCCCCGTGGCGGCGGCGGAGTCGATGACCGCCGTGAATAGTGTGATGGTGGGCTTTATTACACTAGAGGTGGTGGTGGAGCTTAAGGTTTTATGGGGCCTTTCTCTTTTCTTGTGTCTTGTTGTTTATTTATACCATAATGATGGCTCCCCTTGAGTCTATAATAACTGCTTCAATGATTATATGATTATTGATTATGGCTTCTTATGGCGAATTCCTGTGTTGATGTAATTGCAAAAGGAGGGGTGGATAAGGAAGAACTGTTTGTGGCTTGGATCTAAGAAGGTCGAACAGGTACAAGATAGGTGGATTCACTCTGTTTGGGCCGGTGTATGGTGCAGGTTGAGGATTGGAAGCTAATGTCTCTGTTGACATGTGCATGGAATCTGCATTCTGGTTCTGCTTGTGTTGTTTGCCTGTTTAGTGTGTGGTGCATTGCAGTTATTGACGAGGATGTAATCTGGAACTGTCTATTGTCGGGGTATCTCCTCCTGTTGGTGGTTTACGAAGCTTGTGGCAGGGGCCGTATGCTGTTATTGTATTGGATTCTGTTATATGTAGGGGGGATATTAACGTGGGATTAATGTTTGTGTGATGTAATTGGGGGTCTGCTCTTGATATGTAGGTCTGCTTTTGTGAGGTATTTTGACATTGGCAGGGTGTGATATTTTCTGATGTATTGGCCTTAAGCCGAGAGGCTTATGCTGCTGATGTTATTCATCATGATCAATAAAATGAATTGGCTTATCAAACAAAAGTTCCCGATTGATCAACTTAATTAAATTTTCTAATACAGTGGTTCCACACATGGAGTGGCAACTACGTACAGGGCATGATTAATTAACTTTGCTAATTACTCTAGTGTTGTTGACAAATCATGCAGATTAATATTTTCTAATGCTAGATATTATGGAAAGAGGGACATTAGAAACCCATGTTTAAGAAAAAGATTAGAAATTTCTATAGCAAAAAATTGAAATTTTCATTTTTAATATAGAACTTCTTGATTTGTTATTGATAATTGGAAATTGTTTATAACTACTTACACTTGGTTTTGTGTTGATGTGTTATTAAATGGATTAACAAGCATTTAAGGAATATTTTGAGTAGATTAAATCTAGAAGTTGCTGCTGAAACTAGGTAGTTATTACAGCAAGTTAGCGTGCTTGGAGGAGCGGAATACAAGAATGGTGTTGGATTGAATAGTATGTAGGGATTTTTCCCATTTTAAATTATTCTAGATGGACTTAAATTAGATTCCAAAAATGTTTTAATTTAGCTTATTGACTTAAATGAATATTGAGCATTGAAGACGGAATTTAAGGGAAGGGTTGATCCTTCCCTTACCACTGTAATTGCTAAGCTATCTAATAGACTCATAGATGCTTTCTTTTCGGATACAATAGGCCAAAGAAGAGGGAAACACGGATCTAATTCCACCGCTCAGCCTAAGTGAGGTAGGTGGCAGAGGAAGAGTGACTGGTTAACGTTTGAAAAGGTTGGGTTTTGAATTTCTAGAATGTTGACACAACTTGGCATATTCTCAATACTTTTAAATGGTTTTTTTAATTAAAAATAATTAATGAGCTCGTGGCATTGGCGGCGAGGCTAGGGCCAAGGGTCAAACCCAGGCTTCATGGCTAAGGTTCCCTAGAGGAGTGACGAAATTCCCGCGCCAGGTGGATAAGGCATTGACCATTTAACTAAGCTTTGGCTTTGACAACCCCACCCTCCAAACCATCTGTCGTCATGGCTCTCACTATTGGCTCATTGCATGTGAGGCACGAGCTAAATGACTTGATAACTGTCATGTGAGCTTTTTGAGTCACCAATCATAAATGGTGTTTTTTTTTCAGCTAAGTTGTTGGAGACAATTAGTCTGTCATGATTGAACTGTGACAAACATGTACATTTAAGATAACCTACGCATGTGACATCTGGGCTGCATCTACGTCATATCTTTGAATAGTTTGGTTTCTTTTGAATTTTCATTCTTTTAAATTAAAAAAAAGTACTCTTAAGAGAATTAATCTTTTTATTTTCCCCACAAAAATCATTTTATGATTTTTTAAAAAAATCATGTTTTATTTATGCTTTTTCTTTTTAAACAAAATAAACCTTACATACTAGATTTGATACCAAAAGAATTAATGTGATATCATAACATTAGAAGATTTATTTGCTTTATGTTATTTAAAATATTAGCAAGAGTTTCTCATAATAATATTTTTATTTTAATAATTAGTAAATTCTGGTATTGCAATATTTTGATAATTAAGGAGTGATTTGAATGCCATGGTCTTGCATGTACGCAAACCTATATAGAAAAACACGATTAAATTTAGAATAATTAATTCGAACAAGTTTTAGATCCAATTCAAGTAAACTTTGTTAATTTCGATTTTAGGTTTTACATCCAACTTTAAGAAAATTCTAAATCAAAATTTAGACCAATTTTAGGAGTTGACGATGACTTTCTTTTTGGTTGCCTCTTCTTTTCAAACCATAGTGTATATTTGTCTTAAGTCCACGTGGGGCGACATCCACTATCGTGTTACATTGAAACAAGGGACACGTGTTTCCGTCTCAGAAGCTAAACTCCAAAGGTGGGGCCGCCATCTCTGGCGTTGCTGACCACAAATATCTGAGGCACTTTGTATTGCTTCCCATCTCTTCTTTTTCATTCTTCATCAGTATCCAATCACACCTCAGTTCTTGGAACTCTTTCGTCTCACCTTTGTCTTTTGACCCAATCTTTTTCCCCGATGGTTAGATCTCTATCTAATACAGTGGTTCCCAATTGGTCAACTTAACTAAATTTTCTAGTACAGTGGTTGCGCACATGGAGTGGCAACTACGTACAGGGCATGCTTAATTAACTTTGCTAATTACTCTAGTGTTGTTGACAAATTATGCAGATTAATATTTTCTAATGATAGATATTATGGAAAGAGGGATATTAGAAACCCATGAATAAGAAAAAGATTATAAGTTTCTATAGCAAAAAAATTGGGATTTTTCTTTTTTTAAATAGACTTTCTTGATTTGTTATTGATTATTAGAAATTGTTTATAACTACTTATACTTGGTTTTGTGTTGATTTGTTATTAAATGGAGTAACAAGCATTTAAGGAATATTTTGAGTGGATTAAATGTAGAAGTTGCTGCTGAAACTAGGTAGTTATTATAGCAAGTTAGTGTGCTTGGAGGAACTGAATACAAGAATGGTGTTGGATTGAATAGTATGTAGGGATTTTTTCCATTTTAAATTATTCTAGATGGACTTAAATTAGATTCCAAAATTGTTTTAATTTGCTTTATTGACTTAAATGAATATTGAGCATTGAAGACGGTATTTAAGGAAAGGGTTGATCCTTCCCTTAAATACCATCTTCGATCCTCAATAATAAATAGGCATGAGAATTGTTGTTTATGTGTGTTTGGCTTAAAATTTGAAATTAAAATGAAAAGGTAATGTCGTTACACTATAGTAACAAGTCACGATAAAATCGAATTACAAAGCTAATTTTGCCAACGAAACTGTCCATCTCTTACCACTGTAATTGCTAAGATATCTAGTGTACTCATAGATGCTTTCGTTTCGGAAACAAGAGGCCAAAGAAGAGGGAAACGCGGATCTAATTCCACCGCTGAGCCAAAGTGAGGAGGATGGCAGAGGAAGAGCGACTGGTTAACGTTTGGAAAGGTTGGGCTTTGAATTTCTAGAATGTTGACTCAATTTGGCAATATTTTTTAATTAAAGATAATAAATCAGCTTATGACATTGGCGGCGAGGACAGGGCCAAGGCCCAAGGGTCAAACCCATTTCATAGCCAAGGGCTCGCTAGAGGAGTGAAGTGATGAAATTCCCACGCTAGGTGGATAAGACATTGACCATTTAACTAAGCATTGGTTTGGACACCCCCCTCCCCCGCCCAATCACCAAATCATCTCTCCTCGTGGCTCGCAGTATTGGCTTATTGCATGTGAAGCACAAGCTAAATGACTTTGATAACTGTCATGTGCCGCTTCTTCAGTCACCAATCATAAATGATGGGTTTTTTCAGCTAAAACTCTTGGAGACAATAAGTTTGTCATCATTGAACTGTGACAAACATGTACATTTAAGATACCTACGCAGGTGACATCCCGGCTGCATATACGTCATATCTTTAAATAGTTTGATTTGGTTTGAATTTTCATTCTTTTAAATTAAAAAAAGTACTCTTCAGAGAATAAATCTTTTTATTTTCCCCATTAAAATCATTTTAGGATTTTTTAAAAAAATCATTTTTTATTTATGCTTTTTCTTTTTAAACAAGATCAACCTTAAATAATAGATTTGATACCAAAAGAATTAATTTGATATCATAGCATTAGAAGATTTAGTAAGTGTACTTATCCGTAAGTATCTTTTAAATTTATTTATTTGCTTTATGTTATTTAAAATATTAGCAAGAGTTTCTCATAGTAATATTTTTATTTTAATAATTAGTAAATTCTGGTATTGCAATATTTTGATAATTAAGGAGTGATTTGAATGCCATGGTCATGCATGTACGCAAACCTATATAGAAAAACACGATTAAATTTAGAATAATTAATTCGAACAAGTTTTAAATCCAATTCAAGTAAACTTTGTTAATTTCGATTTTAGGTTTTGCATCCAATTTTAAGAAAACTCTAAATCGAAATTTTGAGCAATGTTGACGATGACTTTCGTTTTGCTGTCCTCTTCTTTTCAAACCATACCCTATCTTTGTCTTAACTCCACCTGGGACGACATCCACGACCGTGTCACTTTCAAACAAGGGACACGTGTTACGTGCTCAAACGCTAAACGCCAAAAGGAGGGGCCGCCATCTCTGGCGTTGCTGACCACAAATATCTAAGGCACTTTTTATTGCTTCCCCTCCGATCTTTTTCATTCTTCATCAGTATCCAATCACACCTCAGTTCTTGCAACTCTTTCGTCTCGCCTTTGTCTTTTGACCCAATCTTTTTCCCCGATGGTTAGATCTCTATCTCTAAGATTTCATTTTCTGTATTTGGTTTTATTCATTCATCAACAAACAAAGGAAAGTGATTAGTTTTCCCAAATGTTATTGATCCAATTAAATTAAGCTTGCATTTTAGTGGGCAATATGAAATTTGAAGCTATGCAGGTGGTATTGAGCTTATGAATGTGGTACTTGCTCAAAATTTGAAGCTGAACTGTTAATAAATGTTGCTAATCTGCTTTGCCTGATCGAACAGGACCCCCGAGATTTCATTGCTGTTGCTCTGGAATTTGAATTGGAGATGCAGAGGGAGAAGAAAAGGGAGATGGAAGAGTCTCTAAGGGCTGCCCAAGTTGCTCTAAGAAAGAAGGAGAGAGGGCTTTCTGTGCGTAGGAGAAAGACGCAGGGAATGCGTGCAAAGGAAGCGGCCAAAGAGAAATTGATTGTTGATTTCATGGTTTTCGTTGAAGCGGTTGAGAATAACGATCTCGAGACTGCTCAGAAATTTGATGAAAATGCTATGATGAAAGCTATTGTTACTATGATGGGCAGTAACGGTGGCGATGGCGGCGACAGTGGAGGATTTGCAGGCGGATACGGTAATTTTTTTTAAAAAAAAGAAAGCCCGAAGAAAAAATCACGTGCCGTTTTCCAGAACTCGATCGACCTGGCTGGTTGAAAGGGAAACCGGGCACTTGTTTGGAACACATTATTAATTAAACTGGTTGCTATCAAAACTTGGTACAAATTGGTTGATGGATTTTGGTTTTTGCTTATGCAGGAGACGGTAACGTTACTGAAATCGATGTGAATCCTGAAGAAAAGGCTGTGATGGATGCAACTGTAGCTACGGTGAACGTTGGCAACTATGGCGGCCACAATGGAGGATTCGTCGGTGACTACGGTAAAAAGAAAAAACTGGAAAAAGAATAATGCTTTACAAACTGGATTTGACACTGGCCAATTGAACCAGTTGGATTAAAGCCGATCAATTATTGGGTCAGAACATATAATTAAACCGGTTGTAGTCAAAACCAATCAAAAGCCTTTACAAATTGGCTAAAAGTTTTATGGTTGTTGTGCACAGGAGGGATTAGCAACAATCTTGAAAAGGCTCAGAATATCGATAAGGAAGCTATGATGGCAGCCGGTATTGAAGAAAGAAACAGTGACGCCAGTGAAGGCAGCGACGGCGGTGGATATGGCGCGTGTGTCAGTGGTAACCGCCGCGAGTAGACTGATGGTGGGTCCTGTTAATTACTTTCATATGGAAAGATACGCATGTCCTGTTTTTTGTATTAGTTTATTGTTTTAGTTTTACAACTTTCTTTTACTTCGGGTGTGTTGATAATAATTGGATCAAATCTATATAGTGGGATTGATTGAAATATAGATATCCCAGCTTTCACTTTATTAGTAATAGCAAGTTGTTGATGGGATAGTGTTTGATTGAAATATCCATTTTAATTGTTCCTTGATGAATTTAAATTAGATTTTAGCTTGATATTCTTAGAGAAGTAATATTTATATTGTGAAGCACTTAATGTTGAATTTTTATAAAGGTTATGTATTATTGGTTTTGAGTTACTCAACAGAATGGAATTGAAAATATATTTGTGTTGGTAAGTCCATTTAAGTGAATGCCCAACAAAGTATTTATATGGAGAAACATTGATTAGATAATTAAATTGTGAAGTATAGGCTTTGAGGTTACGAGCAAGTATTCATGATTTTTTTTCCCTTTTGCTAGTTCAATAAATGCATTAAGTCATTTAATAATGATGTTGTTCTGGGGAAAAGAAAAGAAAAAAAAAGGAAGAAGAGAGAAAAAGAGTAAACACAGAAGACAAAATTCTGGGAAATATTGGGAGGGAGTGAGGTGAAAAAGGGGCTCAGTAGGGGAGAGTGCGAGAGCTGACCACTGATGCCATGATGCTGGTGGCATGACTGAAGCTGAACTTTTTAGTCAGTGGGGGGCAGGGTCAGTAGAGACATGGCAAAAAAATGAGGGGGTGGAAACGTAGTGAGTGTTGGAAGAATTTTTCCAACTTCGTGATGGGCTTGTGGCATTTCATGAAGCTAGACTAAGAGGGGTTGAGATGCAGGATAGGATTACGGGGAGAGCAGGGGATCTATGGTCGGGGGTAGGTATGAGAGATGCAGATCAGATGTGTGTTGAGGAAGACAAAATTGGGGAAAGGAAGGGCGAGAGTGAAGCAAGGTGCAGGAGGTGTCAATGGAGCGGTAAAAGATGAGCCTTTGTGGATGGGAAGACCAGCCTTTTTCTTCAGGCTGTTTGATTGTGTATCATAGTCAGCTGCTGCTCTGTTTTTTGTTATGAATGAGAAAACCCAGATTCTGAGTTTTAGAGCTCCCTGATTTTGGCATGGGTTGCTATTGCTAAATTAATGCTGCCGGGATTGGCAGTCCATGAACAACCTTGATATGATGTTAAAACCGGGTAGCGCAGGAGGAGGAGGGAGGGTCAATACTGGTGACCCGGTTTGCGATAATGGATGTTTTGATTGGATTCCGTTTATTGGTTTTTGTAAGCTCAGAATAGTTCCGTTCTCAGCATGTGTAGTTTTGTGTCTGTTAACCAGTGTGACAAGGTATAGGGTGTTGAGGATCCATTCTTTTGGGTTCACTGAGTTAGGATATAACTAGCTGGAACGATTTGTGGGTTGTGTCTTGCTATTGCTATCTGGAGGTGAACAAATTAAAACCGCAACGATGTCTGAGCGGTAAAGGGTGTTGAATGTACAGAATCCAAAGCCCTCAAGCCAGCCCTTTTAAACGCCACCAGTAGCCTTCTGCCTATAAGGCTCCAGACCTCTAATGACATGCTGGATTAGAGATTTAATGATTGTATGGAGTAAGGACAACTTCGAACACCGGTTGCTGATAGTAACTACACCAATCAAGTGTTCCAAAAATGGAAATAGCTACTGCCTTAGTTTTAATTCGGTTCAATTACTTGATTGTAGGTTGAGGTAATTTAATTAGAATGTTGTAAAACAGATGGAAAGGAGAAGTTCATTGCTAATTGGAATGGGTTCATTGCTAATTTAACTATATGACGCTAAAGGGATTAATACAACCTTGTGATTGCTTGAATTTAGAATGCAACTCTTTGTTGGATGCTTGGGACTTGAGAACGGACTCTAATTTCTTTGCAGGTACCGTAAAGGGAAATGTCCAATAGCAGGGAAAACTCCGTCAAAATTTGTATAGGTCTGAGTCTCCCCTGAATTAATATAACATGCATTGAATGAATAGCCATGCATGAGAATTGTGGTTTTATGCGTTTGGCTTAAACGATTGCTACAAGTATTGTTTGGGAAATAGGCCAAAAACGGTGCTTAGAGAAATGAGGAGCATGAAAAGATGGTTATGGAAACAATTTCCTTTAATTTTATTATCTTAGTAATGCATTGTATCCTTCAAGCCAAAGAATAATGTGCATATAGTGGTTGCAGTCAAAACTCATCGCCCATAATCTGACCTACACTCCATGGCTGCACTTTGAGCACTAAAAGACACAAAAGTTTTTCCACCTATATGCAATTTGCAAGGGCAAGTATTTTCGGTCTTGTGAAGACTAGAGAGGACCAAGTCAAATCTCTCTTCCCATTTTAGTCATTGTACGTTTGCCTTGAAGAGAGCAGCTGTCAAGCGTTGGATTCTTTAGTTGGGATATATTGTTCTTTACTGTTTAGTAGTACCAAAAACAAAAATTGTTCATTACTTTATTATAATATCAGGAGCGAAATTATGGTCAGAGAAGGATTTGGACAACACTTCTATCAGACAACTCAGTAATACTCATTCTATGTAATTTCACATACAGCATGGCATATTACATAAGAAACTGAATCGTAACACCTTACAACGTTAGCTCTCTGTTACAACGGTGGAACCCAAACATAACCCCACCAATTCGCAATACAATACCAAACCGACCATGCAAATTCACAATTGATTAGAATATGCAAAATCACTTCCTCATGCAACCCACATCAACCAAAAATAATATTATCATTCTCAAAAGAAATGCCTCTAAATTTTAAGAAACATGTAGTGGGAATACACTCCATGATTACCATCCACAAGAAACTTTGTATATATTTTGGGAGGTGCTGTATACTTCCAAATAGAGAAGAATCATATTTTTTACCCTCCCTGTCGAAGTTGATTACTCAAGGCTGCATTGGCACTTTTAACCAAGAAAAGGTCTTCGCTGTCCTATTCTCATAATAGTTGATCCCTCTTACTACTCACTAGGAACACTCCTTGAAGTGATTGCAATAGCTCGGCAAGTGCATCCTTTTCACTTTCGAAAAGGGCCCTCTTAAATTCAAACTTCCAAATCCCATTACCTTCCCACACTACCACCACCCTCTCTTTATTTTTTACAAGGAAGAAATAATCTAGGGCAAATTTCATTCAAGGAAGAGCTTGAAATCCACCTATCAAGCCAAAAAGAGAGAGAAGGACCATCACCCAACACCCATGGGCACCCTCCCAAGCTTACAAGTTTTTCAACCCCGTCCATCTCCAATAAGCAAACGATACTTCTCCAAAAACCGATCATTCTACCCTTATGTTCACATGAGGTAAACCAACTCAATGCACCCTCCCTATATTTTTTAGCACAAAAATCTCCTCCAAATTGAATTTTGTTCGGTCCCATTTTTCCACCATTCCTTAGCAAAGCGATATTCTTTTGGACTGAATTTGAGATTCCCAATCCACCTCTAGCCTTGGATTGACACACCGCACTCCATTTCACCTTTGCAAGTTTCTTTTTGTTTTCACTTTCCCCCATAAAGATCTTGTTTTCTCTTATTGTTTAATCACCCCTGTTGGTGCTTGAAAGATGGACAAGTAGTATAAAGACAAAGAGCTCAACACCGAGTTAATGAGAGTAATTCGCCTACTACTTCTCTCTACACCTCTCCCCACATTTTTTTATCCCTTTCACCCACATTTTTCTAAGCCTACGTGTGTGAACAAGGTTTTGAAAAGTGTTTTGTGGATCTGTAAAATATTTTTCACTCTTCTTCAAGTCACATGTAAGAGATTCACTCTGTTACCTTATTGGGAGAACCATAGAAAAACATAAGATTTTGGTTTGAAAAGGAAAAATTCAGAGTGTCCTTTTTTTTTCATGTGAAGTTTACTTTTATTTTTTAATGAATGGCTCTTAAATATTGAGATTTTTTTCTCCATTTTCAGTTTCACGTATTATTTCTTTTTAACGTTTATCAATAGGAAGAAACACAATTGTTTTTGCGAATTATTGGCATGAATTACTGTATAATTAATTAATTATTAATGTTGCCTTGTTGGAAATTTTATTGATCTTGACGAGAGGAGCATTGTTATGAACCAAGCTTTATTTAATTAGAATTTCATCTGATGGTGGTCCCGTTACTCTAGAGGTGGTGGTGAAGCTTAACGTTGGTAATTAAAATAAATTGATAATATCAAATAAAAGAATGACACCTTGTACCTTATATAATTTAAATAAGTTGATCCAATGTTTTACATTTTTTTAATTTTAAAAAAAGAAATTTAAATTTTTTAAAATATCATATATATATCATTAAATTAAATCGAATATTCGATACATTTTTTTACATTTGATTTTGATTGCTTGTTAGTGATTGAATATACTACTCTTAATGCCTTTACATAAAAAAAATTGTATAAAGAATATTATCCCTTTTCTTTTGGATTGCTCAATCCATTTTACACTCCAACCACCCAAAAAAAAAAAGGGAAAAATGGATGGAGCCAGGCTGTGACAGAGCCAAAGTCAAGACCCTATTGGTTAATAAAGAACTTGTTAGGAAAAACCAGGTTTTGCCCTAGGCCTGCTCTTGGTGGAAGAAAATGACACGAGGTTGCTGATCTTATCCCAAAAGAGTTGTCAAGCAGTACCCCCTACCCTGGAACGCCTATAAATTGGATAACATTTTTGCAGTAGCTGCGCATAACACTTTCCTCCGCCTCTCTTTCCTACTACCTTCTTCCTCCTAAAGACCTTTCTCATTATTTTTCTTTCTTTTCTTTGCATCGGCCTCTCTAAGATTTTTGACTCTCAATTCTTTCAATTCCATTCTCACTTGGAGACGAGTGAGAAACAAATTGAAAGAGTTAAGTATCAAATGAAAGAGAAAAGAACCGTGGGGAGCGTTTCTCTCCAGTAACTTGTATTTTTCAATATCTTTTGTTTTTCTTTCTTAATCACTAACTGAGAAAAGAAACCAGTTTGCATCAAAACAAATCGTTTTTGCAGGTTATATATAGCAAAGCTGTTACCCTTTGGTGTACATTACCATCGGACTGTTGCTTGTTACAGGAGCCTATCTGTTCGAGTAGTTTGGTGACTTGATCTGACCACAGGATTTCAAGGCAGGGCTTGGACCAAATGCCTGAAAACCTTAACTTGTGTGGACAAAATCACTGACAAAAGTTTCTGAATATCATATATTTGACTGAAATCTCCTATCTTCTTTGCTAGTAGAGAATAAGCTGGCATCTAATCACATAGGTTCTAGGTTTAATTTATCTAATTTATAAATATTAGTTTTTTCGGTAATTTTGGTCTTAATTATGATGGGCTTATAATTTTATTATTTAATGCTTAAATAAAATGGTTAGTCTTTCTGTCTCATTTTTTTATTTATTTTCTATTTTTAGATTATTCTCAAATTAGGTCTTTTCTTTTCATTTGTTTTCAAATTTGCTAATAATTTTATTTTTGAAATTTAAAATAAGAACTGTAAAAAAAATTAAATGTTCAATATTTATTTTATTAAAATTAAAAATTTATTTTTCTTTATTGTTGTTTTAGGTCAAATATGTAAAGGAAGAGGATGAAGATCGGAAGGAAGATTTCTTTATTTGAAAATAATGAATTAGTGTTCAACATAAAAAAAGTTTTTACCTAAGTTGGAAAAATTAAAATCAAACCTAATTAAAACAGGAATATATTGAATTTGAAACCAACCAAGTAGCTTTCTCAACCAGTTACGGAATCTGTTCAGAGTCTCCTCTGAGCTTGATTGCTGTTGATCTCTTTGCATAAACTAGTTAAAGGAAAAAGATATATAAAAACTTACGACACATTTAGTTCACGGAATGTCATAAAAAACATAAATTTAACTTTTTTCGAACTTATTTTGGTAAAGCATTTATTTATAACTCCATGATTATGAATTCATCATTAGGGCACTTCCAATCAAAATAAGGTTGATGTTTATCTTTGTCAGCACGTCGTAGGTGCTCATATAATAGAAATGAGATGAGATTAATTTAATTTGACATTTTAGGTAGGTTGGAGTCGTAATGCTTCTGCCTTTGCAAAACAAAACAATGCCATCGGATTGTCCTAACATTGGCTTGTCACCGTGTGATGGTGGAAATGATTTCTTGACTTTTTTGACCATGCCCTAAACCGTTAAGCAATAATTATCAATCTACTTGCTATGCTTTGTTTGTTTTTTTTTTTTTTTTGAAAAGCATGATCATTTTATTTCCATAGACGAGTCAGTTCCCCCTTTAAATTTACATCAGGGATTCATCAAGCGGGGTCAATAGGATATTGGTTAATATGCTCCCATTGAAAGCATAAGTCCCCAATATCCTTTGATTTACCACCTGTTCATCAATTTCAACCTAAAACCTGACAGCATGTCCAAAAACCACCCTACAAAAAGAAAATACAAACAGTTCCTGTATCAATCAAAAACAAAAACATCAGGAAACATACTTCCACCTAAACGTTCCTTTACAGCCATTCAACACCAGAAACCATACACCCAAAACACAAAATACAACCCTAAAAACACCCATCCAAACCCATCCTTGGCAACCAAACTCAAAGCCCCTTCCAGCAACGGCTATGCTTTTTTTGTTGCCTTGTTTGCTTCTTAAATTTATTATTATTATCTTATCATCTTTTCTTTATATCAATTTGGACCATACATTACATGATTGGTTCCTAGTTCTATACTATATTATAATTATATAATTACAATTAATAATTATAGTGCTCCCTACTAATCATGATTCAATTGTGCCAAGCATGTGTTTTCTATACACACCAAGAAACACAAGGATGAGAATAAAAAACTTTCCAATTCCCTACCAAAATTTGAAAATTTTATGATCTCCTAGCCTCTATCATACTTTTGTTTATTTAATAAAGTCTACACTGCCTATATTTATTGTTTATGAGAAATTAGTAGCGTGGTTTGCTATATATGTTCAAATTCTTTTAAATTTTTAGGAAAAAATATTACCCTTTTAAATTTTATGGAATTATGTATTACAGTTAATTATTACTTAAAAAAAACAAAATACCAGTTGAGTTTCCCTCTTTTACATTTACTAGTAATATTTTTATAGTAGTAAACTGGTGTGTCTCAGGAAAAAAGTAATGAAAAAAAATTAGGGAAGTGACTTAAGAATACTTATTTTTTATTTATATAATTTTACCTCATGTATTTAATTTTATGTTAAATTGTAGATTATAATTCATAAATCATAATTCTTAAAAAAGATTAAATAATTAATCATAAAAAAATTTACGAAATACGTTACATGAAATTAGACAAAAATTTTTGCTCAAATCTATTTGTCTTTTTTTTTTCTATGATTAGTATATTAAATTTTTTTTGCGACATACGATCTTTGTGTTTAGAACGCTCCACGTCAGACTTGGACGCGCGATCGTGTCTAAAAGCCAGAAGCAGGTCGGAAGATTAAGTTCTGGAAAGAAGGGCCCCACAACAGGCTTCCCAAGCCACAAATATCTAAACCCTTTTGGCCTTTGGCCTTTTGCCTTTTACCTTGTAGCTTTGGGGTTTTAGACTCTCCTCTCCCCATTTTTCTGATAGTAACTAACGGTCTCGGGATCACAACATCAGTTCTTTCAGCTTTAATTTCTTTTGTGCTGAATCTTCCTGAAATGGTTAGATTCCTTTTTCTATAATTGATTAAATTCAGTTTCAATAATTCCTTTTCATTTATTATACATCAAAATTAGAATACCATGATCATCTCACTAGCTTTCCTTTATTTTTCTTTATTTGTTTGTTTTTTGTTTTTAAATACAAAACAGGATCCACAGGCACAATATCTGGTTGAGGCTCTCATGCGCGCTTTAGAGGTTGTATTGGCAAAGGAAAGAGAGAGGACAAGGCTCATGAAAAAGCGTCTAAGGGTCAGTCAAACTAAACTGAAAGCGAAGGAGGGAGAATGTTCGATGCTTAGGACGGAGAAGGATCGACTGCTTGCACTCAAAGAAGAGGAAGAAAAACTGGTTGCTGGTTTCCTTGAAGCGGAAGGTAAGGAGTACTTTAATGATCAGAAAGCTATGATCAACAGTGGCGGCGGCGGCGGCGGCAAGGGTGGAGGATTTGATGGCGTTGACGGTAAAAAAAATAATATAACCTGGAAACAAAATAAATGTTTTCAAAATCAGACTGGTTGAACTGATTGGATAGAAAACAGGTCACTTGTTTGTGCCGGAAATTATTATTAAACCAGCTGTGGTCAAAACTCAGAACATTAAAATTGGCTAATGTTTTTGTGGTTGTTGTTGGTGCAGGAGGGGGTATTAACGATCTTGAAAACGCTCAGAATCTTGATGAGGAAGCCGTGTTAGCAACTGTTAAAGGAACAAACAGCGACGGGGATGGTAGCAGTCACGGTGGTGGAGGCAGCGGCGGTTACGGTGTTTAACCACCGTGAATAGGGTGATGGTCTATCCCTTTACTCTTCCGTTAAGGAGAAACCTCGTTTCAACTTGTTTACAACGTACTGCTTGTACTTTGGTTTGTTTAAGATACTGAAGAAATGTTTTATGTGTGTTAATTATTAAACCTAGTAGTTGCCACTGGAACCATTTTGAGTGATTATCAGTAGTAGTAGTAGTAGTAGTAAGTTGGTGCTTGAAGAAATGGGGATGGTGTTGGATTGGATTGAATACTAAGCTAGCTGCAACCTCCATTTTAATTGATTCTAGGTGAACTTAAATGAGATTGTTCTAGCTGAATATTTCAGTGGAAGTGAAGTACGTACTTTCTGTTTGAGATTTTACGAAGGTTCAGCTTTTCTTGTTATTAGTTGAAAGAATTTAAAGTTATTTGGGCTGATAAGTTCATTTAAATGAATGTCTGGGAACGTAATTTATTGGATAAACATAGATATCGTATGTTAATTGTTAAGATAGGCTTTGAGATTATGAGCAAGTTGTAGATGCAGGCAAATTCTTTTTTCTTTTTCTTCTTTAGTTAGTTCAATACATGCATTCACCCAATAGAATTTTTTTTTTTTTTGTGATAGGAATACTTGATAAGCTATATTTTAGAGATGAAATGCTTATAAGGACAACTTCAAACATCGGTTTGATAATGGCTGTTGCCTAACTAGAATGTTTAAAATGGGAACAAAAATATAAGGAAAGGACAGAACATTAAGGGGTTATATCACTGATGAAGCACTGTGAGGAAATCTTGGAAGTGTAATACTATAATGAGTTACTTTTGATAATATATATGATCCCAAATGAATACAACCTTGTGATTGCTTTAATTGAGAAGTGAATTTTTGTTGGGTGCTTGAGGTTTGAGAATGGACCTTCTTTGCAGGTGTAATA
This sequence comes from Theobroma cacao, assembly GCF_000208745.1. Taxonomy (NCBI): domain Eukaryota; kingdom Viridiplantae; phylum Streptophyta; class Magnoliopsida; order Malvales; family Malvaceae; genus Theobroma; species Theobroma cacao. The sequence goes on from NC_030854.1 coordinate 35,020,684, forward strand.
AGGTTAAATGTCTGATTTTCAAGGGAAACTCTGTCGAGATTTTTGTGTAGGCCTAGGTCTCCCCTAAAATATCGACCATATGAGATAAATACCAAAACATAGGCTTAGCTAACAAGAAGAAGTAAATTCATGACAATGCTACCATCATGGTTAATCCAATAACCATGTGAATTACCAATGGTTTGTAAGGACATCAGGGTGCTTAGAGAATTAAGAAGATTGAAAAGATGGTTATGGAAACATGCAAGTTCCTTAATGTTTACATTGTCTTAGTTGATAAACAAGAGACAGGCATTGTATCGTTCAAGCCAAAGATGAATGTGCAGATGTTGCTGTCCAAATTCATCGTCCAAAACCACAACAAAGAGAATGTTGCAACAAGATCGGCTGCCTATGCAACACCTGCCCAATTGAGGGAAAAACCTTAGCTATAGTGGGATCGATCGTTATTATTTAAGAAAAACTGTTTCTTTAGGGATTCATCTAGGAGTAATATCTAAAAATCGTGGCTGCATTTGAGCGTTGAAAAGATACAAAATTTTCTCAGCTTCATGCAATTCGCAAAGCGCAAATATTTTCTAGTAGTGGAGAGGACCGAGTCAAACTTCTCTTCCACATTTTAGTCATTGTGCGTTTGCCTTCAAAGAAAGAGCACGTGTGAAGCTTTGATTTAAATATCATAGCACATTTGCCTCCAAAATTGTCTTTCAAACTTGGACAACGGAAAATAACATATTCTACTTAATTTCCTACTCTCTTGCTTTTTCCTCCATTAAAATTCATATTCCCTTATTTAAAAGAAAAAAACCAAAGGAAGCCACGAAAATAAAATAAATGAATATGTGAATAGGTACATAAGAGTAAATTTAGATTTTTTTTTGGTTAGTATATATGAATTTAAAAAGCTACTATACTAAATAATTTTAAAATATGGTAATATATTTATTTATATATTTTGGAGGACAACCGGTAGAAAACACATGTGCCGTATGTAGCACAATTCAGATTACACAACATCCTTTCAGGGGAGCTCGAACAACCACAATTAAACAATGCAGTCCCACAGTATCATAAGATAATGCAGAGTAGAAATGATTAAAGATACCAAGGAGGGCACGCATTTTCTCCATGCGTAAAAGATTTCTGTTCGGTCCATGTCAAATTTTGCAAGGTCATTGGCAAAGACATTGGCTTCTCTTTGAGTCTTTCCAATTGTTACTTTTATTTGGAATGTGCGATTTATCCCAAGGACTTAACTCCAAGTTAGAGACCGAGCAAAGCTAACGTTATTTTGGAGTCCGATTCAATGATCATTTAATTCGAATTAACAAAGGTGAGGAGGAGAATAAGTGGACTGCATCTTTAATTGTCATGAACTCGGCAAAGTTTGAATTCCGGATGTCCAAAGGACCAAAGAAAATACAAAAAACAAAACTAAGTCCCTAAAAACACCACCTCAGACTACGGATCCAGGTTTACCCTGGCAGACCTATCAACATTAAATTTAGACTCTCCATCCATCTAGTGAAAAATTTCATGAAACTCCCAATCAAGTGTGAATTGGAGTCCAGACAACGTTCAGTTTTCACACTATTAACGTCATCAAAAGTGTCATTTCTTTCATCGGCTTTAATCTTTGTTTCATTGGCTTTCCTTCCCACACACATGTTTACATGTGTTACTTAATCATTAGCTAGATCTTAGTTACGTGGATGATGATGAAAAGCATATGAGAAAGTAGTGAGTTAATTAGAAAAACTAAGAGTACCCGCGTTACCTAATGGGTTTGTAAAATTTTATAAATAATCGATTTTAAAAATTTTATATATAAGTTTAAAATTATAGAAGACAGAATTAATTATAAAGTAAATTTAAGTCGTTTTCATTACTTTAAGTTATCCTAGTATTTGTATGCTGTGTGCAATGTTTGTTTATCGTCACTTTAGAAGTTAATTAACAAAGATGATCAGTTTTCAACGCAAAAAATTCAACTCTATTAACTCAATTTTTATGAATTTCACAACATTGTATGAGTTTCATGGCATTGAAGGTATATAACAAAAAGAATTTTTTAAAAATTTTTTAAAAGTTTTTTTAGAGTAATATTTTTTTTGTTTTCACTTTTTTTTATCACTTGTTTTGCGGTTTCAAAGCAGGGGAAATAAATAACCAAAAGAAAAAAAAATCTCTAAAAAGAGAAGAAGCAATGAAAGTTAAAAAAACTCTAAAAAATGGGGAAGTAAAATAAGTGTGAAACAAGGAAAGGAAAGGAAGGGCACAAAAACATGAGATTTTGATTAGAGGATGTGGTGAGGAAAAAATTTAAAAATTGAGCTCAAGAGAAATTAAACCTAAACCAATTAATGGTTTTACTAGGAAGCTTACACTATTCTAAAAGAAGTTGTTTAATTTAAGTAGGGGTGGTAAAAATATATATCTTAAATTTTATATATATTATTTTTAAAAAATTTAAAAATTGAGAGGTGGCAGCTGCCGCCCTTCTCCCTCCACCCTCGAGTATAGTTACTAATTTTATTATTTACCTCATATCTTTTTTGTATAAATCGCGTTTCTCAACATCATTTGTTCTATGATTCAACTGAACTTGTTCAACTCTGGTCATTGATCTTATAAGTCCAAGAGTAACATTATATAGGGTAGTTGTCAATACAAAAGCAATAAAGTATATTTAGACACATAAAACCGCTGAAATAAAATGAATCACAAATATATGAGAGAAATTTTGGTATTTAATAGGCATGAAAGTTTTCGTAACTAAACTTACTCGTGAATATAATGACATTAGAACATATGCAAAAACATAAAACTAATTAAATAAGACAATTTATCTAATTAAAAATACACAAAATAAATAAAAAATTTGTTGAAAATTAAACTTCACATCCTCATCAAAAAAAAAAAAAAAAAAGAATTCACATGTCTATTGGTCCTTTGCTATTTGCTATGAGACAAACCTGGTGTGACATATATAATCTAAACATCAATGTGTTTGGATGAGGGAATGGAATAGTCATTCCTTTCTTATTCCTAAACCCTCTCTAATAAATTGTTTGCTTCAAGAATGACCAATAGACCTTATCAAAGAAGATCTTGGTAATAGCTATTCCACGAGTAATGAATAGATCCAAAACTTTGTTTGACAAAATTGCCTTTAAATAAATTTAAAAATTACCATAATTTAGTAGGGAATAGGTTAAAAAATTTATTAGACAAAATCACCCTTAAATAAATTTTAAAATTACCATAATTTATAATATAGATTTTCTTCAATTTTCAGATCTTCTTTCTAGTGCTAGAACTTAAGCTCAATTAAACTCTTAAAATTGAGTTTAAGTAAGTCTTAAAGTAACGAAAATAAATTATAAATGAGGAGAAGGGACCTATTTATAAGCTAATGGTCTCCTTTGTTAGATAAGATTAGGTTACAAGATAGAGATAAGGTAGTATAAGATAAGAGATAAAATTCAAATTAAATGTAAATCCTAATCTTATCTAGTAAATCTACATCTAAATCTAGATATATATTAGCAAATCTAAGAGTTCAAATTAGATTACACTATGTGGGTTGGGCACGTTGTTTGGCCTATTTGGATTGCCTGGTTTGTCTGGGCTATCTAGCCTGCTTGGACTGTTTGGCTTGCCTGGACTAGCCTAAACTCTTGAGACATGACATCTTCTACTTCTCTCCTTTGCTTTCTAAAATTCCGTAATGGAGGACGACAGTGGCACCATGTCGACTATCGGAAATGCCGATTAGCATTCCTTCACCATATCTAGTTGTGGAAATGTTGATTTGACACTATTTGGCCAGATCCAGTCGTGGGAAGTGCCGATCTAGCACTTTAGTGGCTATTACGCCAACCACATCTTTGGTGATCAACTAGTGAGAAGAAAGAAAAAACAAAATAAAATAAAATAATAGAATGAAGAAAACAAAAAAAAAGAAGAGTTAAAACTTAATATTTTATATTTTAAAATTAAAATTATATATTAATTATAAAAATTAATATTTAAATTTTAATTATAAATTTTTAATATTTTCATAATTTAAAAATAAAATTAAAAATAAAATAATTATATATTATAATAAAAAATATTTTTGTCATTTATTATTTATTCCTTAGTTTTTCCTAAAACTATTCCTACCAACCAAGTAATAGAATGAGTCATAATAGTAATTCTTGTCCTATTTCATTTTGATGAACCAAACTATATAATAATATTCTCACCCTATTCCATTCTATGAACCAAACATACACTAAGGGATTCTTTATTTCCTACCTCGAAAACTTCAACAACAATGATTAATTTTTGGAGTACATTATGAATTAAAGATGATCACCCTAAAAGGATCAAGAATATTTATATAGTATTTAGCAATAGCATTGTTAATTTTACTAAAAATATTGTACGTCCACTCTAAATAAAATGTTCACTTTCCAAATGACAAAATTTTAGGATTAATGATCAATTTTGGTTTTTAACTTAACAACTATTACTCTAAAAAATTGTAGAAATTAAAAAAATCATTTAAAGTTAGTATTTCATTAAAAAGTAACATTAAAAAAACTATTTTTATTTTGAAAAAGTAGATATTATTTCAAAATTAATATCTTGAAATAGAAAGATAGATATTCAATTTGAAAAGAAAAAAGGTAATAGTTAAATTTCAATTAAAATAAGCTTAATTAGACTTCACTCTTTCTTTTTGAATTTTTTTTCTTTTAAAAATTAAGAACTTACCCTCCATGTACATCTCACCGAGGAAACGTATCTTCACATCCTTCCCCTCTAAAGTTTTAAGTAAAAATGAGCCACCAGACCCAAGCAAAAAAACAAAAACAAGGCAAAGTCCAAAAAGCGAAAACGCTGTTTCGTACATTTGCCTTTCACTACGCGTAAAGAGCTTACTAATACTCCCGGCTCACTATGCTCTATATATATATATATATAGCCACTCACTACCCATATATAGCATCTCTCTCCGCCTCCTCTACTTTGCAATTTTTAACACTTAATTCTCTCGATCCTCTGTTGTTTGTTTTTGACGACTGTTTCTCAGATGGTGAGATTTCTCCTTACAATTTTAGTTTCAGTGTCTTCTTTGTTTCATTTTATCGAAATCTAATTATTCATCTAAAAAGAATAACTGGCAGGTAGTGTATAATTCTGTTATTGTCCTGTTGAGCGTCCATCCTTGATCCGACTCGCTCGCCTTTTTGCATGTTTTAACATATAGTATAAATTTATTCAGAATTTTGCCTGTCCAATACAGGATGCAGGGAACGTCCTTGAGGCCATGAAAGCTGAATTGGAAATGATGCGAGAGGAGAAAATATGCATGGACGAATGCCTAGCAGCTGCAGAAATTGAACTTGAAGAAACTAAGAGAGTGATTGAAGAGTACAAAGACATGGAAAAATTGGCTAAGGATTTGCTGGACTTTGTCCTTGGAGCAGGAGGGAATGACGTTCACGACAACCGTCAGGTTAATCTTGACGAGGAAACCATCAAGGCCTTGCTAGAGGAAACTGTGAGGGACTTTGCAGAAGAGATTAACAAAGCTCACTCTCGCGGAAGCCGCCCGTAAATGGCGGCAACGGTGGAGGGTATGACGATGGTATTGGTGACCAGAATCTTGATGGAAGCAATACTGATGTGACCGGTGGTGGTGGCAGCAGCAGGGGTGGCAACAGTGGTGGCCGCCCTGAGTAGGGGTGAGCGGTTTAGGAGTTTATCTGGTTGGGTCAAGGTTGTGGTTTAGGAGTTTATGTGTGTTGGTAACGTTAAATTTTTATTTGGGTCAAACTTGTGGGTTATGTGTTAGTTGGAAGGTTTTAATTTATTATAATGAGTGCATTTAAGAAGTTAATAAAACAATGAAATGCTATTAAGTTAAACTATAGTTCTATTTATATCTCTCTTATTATAATGAGTGCATTTAAAAAGTTAATAAAACAATGAAATACTATTAAGTTAAACTATAGTTCCATTTACATAGTTCCATTTATGAAATTCCCGTGCTTAGGAAAATTATCCTTAAATTTATATCTCTCTTATTTCGATTATCAAGTTTCAATCGGTAATGACTAAGTTAGCAAATTAATTAAAAATTCTTTGAACATTTGTTATGTCAAGAAAATCTGTTCATATAAATAAGCATCCGGCTAATTTGTCATGTCATGTGAAATGGCAAATGGCAACCATTTTCTTTTTCAAAATTTAATTTGTAGAACTTGGTCTTCTTATTTAATCCACTCTAGCTAGTTCCTCCTTAAAATCAGTTGTTGCCATACTTGGCCCAAAATCTAATGACCACATTCTCCCCTCTCAAATTCCTATTGCCTATTTCCCATTAAAAATTCATAAAAAGTTAACCCAAGAGAGACGTAGAGAGAAAGAATTCTCAATTTTTTTTAAAAAAACAAGAATTTGGATATAATATAATGAAATGGTTATAATGTAACATGTCAAAATGGGATGGATGCATGCATTTTCATTATTTAATTTAAACGGATTCTATTGGCATAATAACATGCATGCCGTTACGAATAGACAAGTTTTTTGATATGGAAGTATTGGAATGTCCACATTAATCTCACGTCTGATGTCTGAGGAGACCTGTTATATCAAAGTATTGAAAAGACACGTTAAATGGTATAGATGACATGTTATATCCATCCATTAACATTTATTTGAACGGATTTTATTAGTCTGACTTGGAAGGGATGATGTTAGCTAGCGTGAGACGGTAATTAGCTAGAGTGTCAACATTTATTGATGACAATTAGTTGTCAATCACATTTCCCCAATAGAATTTGGATTAGGATTAGGAGTGTTAGCAGGAGACAAAAACTTTTGAGTCAATTTAGATTGTTTGCCCCACTGACAATTAAAAGATACCTTTGTAGTTCAATCTTTGACAAATAAAAGTAAAATGTTTGGATCAAATGTAAAAAAAATGGCTGTTGAAAATTTTTGAAACAGTAAAAAGTGCACGGTACTTTGCTAACTTCTTTTGGTTTGAATTTCTTTATCCAAATATGGTGTCTTTATTTTTACCTCTTCATTTAATTTAGATTGTCTTTATTTTATAGTTTCACTTTCCTTTCACAGATTTATTTAGTTTGTTTATTTTATTGCTAATTTATTTTTTTTAGATTCTATCAATTATTGTTTATTCAATTGTTTGTTGTATAAAAATTGATGAATAGAATAGTTTGATGAAAATTTTGTTAGAGATATTTTTTAAAACGTGTTACATTGAAGTTGTACAGAAATATATTTTTTTATGAGATCTTTATTGCAGTACTGATAGCAATTTCTGTTTAGATGAATTAGTTAGTGAAGTCCTTTGACAATATATTGGTTGCTCTTTATTATTTTATCTGAAAATATTTAGAAAAAAATTATGTTCAAAAATCTTTTTTCCTTTTTTTACGAATACTTAATAAAATTTTAATATTTCAAGTAATTAAAAGGATTCATTCAATTGTTAAGGATGTGGTAGAAATCTAGAGCTTGGCTAACCAATGGGGTAGAAAAAGGGGCAGGGATTTCCATTTGCCTTTGAGCCACGTCAGAGACAAAACCTTGCCCACTTGCTCCGAAGCCAAATTTTTTCTTAACCTGTTGGCCTCACACGACTAATTTGCTAATTTGCTCCGAAGCCCACGTCAGTTCCCACGTGTGACGTGTTCCCTTCTCTTACGATTGAAACGCCCTCACACTCTGATTCCTGGCCATCCTACAAAGTACCTTTGTTATTGCAAGTATTCGTTACTCTGTTTGCAGAATCTTTCTGACATGATCAGCTTTCTATCTCATGATTTCAGTTTCAGTATTTGTTTTTTCAATTTTCATTTTCCAGTTTATTATGCCTTAAAAATTAAAATTCGTAGCTTTGCGTGGCATTTGGTACGAATTAAATATTTACTGTTAAGTTCAAATATATAGATAATTTTGTTATACCATGCATGGAAAAATGATCCTTAAATTTATATGTCTCTTATCTTAATCATCAATTTTCAATTTAAACCAATAACAAATAAGTTATGTAATTAATTATAATTTGTATAATAATCTTGTTATGTCAACAAATTCCATTCACATAAATTAACATACACCTAATTTGTCGTGTCATTTTAAATGGCACATGGGCAACCATGTCGCCGTTACCATTTACAGGGATTTCACGGGTGTGAAAGGGAGGGATTGACAGTATCCGATCCATTTGATGCAAATTAAAATTTAATACTAGTTAAGGCTCCAGAGTGGTAACATAAGTTCAGGTAGCATTAGTTAAAAAATTTAACCCCGTCAAACATGAGTGGATACCTAGTTAGTGCTGTCTTTAGTTGCCAATGTCGTTGCATGCCCGCAAGTTGGGTTGATTATAAATTGTGGGGTCAATATACTAGAGAAGCATGCCTTGGTTTTAGGGGGCAATTAAATGAATTTTAGGGGACCCCAAAAATATAGGAACATTAATTTCAATTATGTCTGCTATGTTTTTTTATGATTAAAGTGCAAGTATTGAACTATTAAAATAAATTTTGCAACTTGTTGGATAACTCTTTGGACTTCCAACGTCCTCTAATTCTAACAAACTTTTGAATTTTTTTAATTTGTTTTGGTAATCTGAACTAGTTCTCATGTGCTCAGAGATATGGTCAGCCAAAAGTGTCTTTGCGATTACCAATCAAGTGATCTAAAGTCCGGAAGCAAATATGAGCCAACACCAAGGACCCCACCACCATCCCATCAGCCACGACCACAGCCATGCACCCTATGCTTATGACCACCAATTTAGTAGCTATCGCTTGAGACTAAAGATGGGAATTGATTTAACAAATGGTTGGTACCTTTGATTTGCTTTTGATGAGACAAACGTGGTGTGGGTGTGACTTCTATAATCTAAATATTAACTAATGCTACAAAATTAAAGATGATATTTATATTTTTTTATATTAATACAGTATTTAGCAATAACATTGTTAATTTTACTACAAATATAGTACGTCCACTCTAAATAAAATTTTCACTTTCCCAATGATATAAAATTTTAGAATTAATGATGAATTTTGCTGTTTTAATTTTTTTTTGAAATTCAATATTAAATTGATTTTGATTAAATAAATAATAAATTTAATTCAAAATTTCTCATCAATTCTCTGCAAAGGTCAATCTTGAGCTCTCTACAAAAATTGATCTTGCATAAGCTTTGAAGCTTTATCACCCTCGAATTTCTCTAGATAAACCGATGCATAAATCATCAGCAAACGCAAGTTATTTTCCAGAGATGCATCACGCTTTGTCCTCTTAAATTCCATTCGCAATTTATTTTGATATTTTACTTTACAACTATTACTCTTAAAAATTGTAAAAATTAAAAATAAATTCATTTAAAGATAGTATTTCATTGAAAAGTAATATTAAAAAAGCCAAAATAAGCTTAATTAGACTTCACTCTTTCCTTTTTGACCTTTTTTTAAAAAAAAATTTAGAACTTTTGATCCTAATTGATTTAATGTGTTTCCTGGCTTGGTGAGTCTTGAAAAGAAGTCGTCTTTGGCTTTGACGGCCTTTGGATACCTGCAAAATTATTTTTTATTTTGGAAATATGGATATTATTTTAAAATAGGAATATTACTATTCAATTAGGAACTTACCTAAATTAGACTTTTTTTTAAAAAAAAAAAGAACTTAACTAAATGTATATCTAAGCAGTAGATAAAAAGTCAATTTTCAAACAAAGAATCAAACATTTAGAGGAAAACACGAAAACCTTATTCTTGTTGTCATTGAACCACCTATCGAATAATAAGAAATTTTAGATTGAATGTGAACACATCAATTTATAATGGACATTTAAACTTAAAATTCAATATAGAAGTTAAAGAGTAGCCACCAAAAGCTTAGATTATCCTGATGAGCCCTTAGGAAGCAGAAACAAAATCTCAGTGCACTCAATGTGGAATTCTAGAAACATCAATAGGAAATCCATTTTTCAAAATGAAAACCAACACAAAAATGCGTTTTCCTACGTTGCATTTCTCTCACACTTAAAAGAGCTTAACACGTTATGCAATAAATTTCTTTCTTCCTTAGTTTATTAGGCAATTTATAACACTCAATTCTTTGGATTTTCTCTTTCTGGTTTTTGATGACTCTTTCTCACATGGTGAGATTTTTCTTTACAATTTTACTTTCAGTGTCTTCATTTTCTGGTTTAATTGAAAGTTAATTATCCACCGGATAGAGATAGGAATTATGATATATTGAAAGTTATTTCTAAAATATAATTACGAAGTTGATCATTTTCCACGATTTATTCTAAAAAAAATTGTATTTTATATAATAAAAGTTTAGGTAATACCTACACTACTTTTTGTGGTTTAAACTTCTCTTACACTACATTTAGTGATTTATTTTTTCACCTCTGTTCAAAGAGAGAAAGTGTGTGTCCGATTGGCTTTTGTCATTTTGACATTTCTGTATACCGACGAGAGAGAGTTTGACTTTTGATGGAGTTGTGAGAAACTTGTATACTCTTGAAAATTTATTGAGACATTGGATTGATGTCTGTCAAGTAGCTTCTTAAATTGTCCTAGTTCAGTCAAGATTCTTTACGATCATTATTATGTCAGCATCACGTTAAAATCCCCACTGACCACCTGACCCTCCTGTTACAAACTATTGTTCCCCCTCTCTCTGATTCCCCGCCATCGTCAAAAGTACTACTTTTTCTTCTTGTTCTTTCCTTACATAGCTCTGCTATTGCAAGTGTCTGTCACTCTGTTTCCTAAATCTTTCTGACATGGTCAGCTTCCTATCTCTATGATTTCAATTTCAGTATTTGTTTTCTCAAATTTCATTTGCCAAAATACAAGTATGTTTATCCAAATTAAGCTAAAACTTTTACAAATTCGAAGCTTTTCGGGTGAAATTAAACTCATTTTGTACTTGGTGGCATTTGGTAGCACCGGCGGTGCGGTTGAGGCTCCTCACCGCCCTTACCCTGATTTTCTCTATTGAACTGGATCGTTTAATTTTACTGTTTTCTTTTATTGAATCTGTTCAAACAGGACGCAGGAAATTACCTTGAGGCGATCGCTATGCGAGTTGCATTGGAATGGGAGAGAGAAAAGACCAGGGTTATGAAAGAGTCGTTGAGAGATGATGAAGTTGCACTTCTAGAGAAGGCGCTAGAACACTCCATGCTAATGGGAAAGAAGGAGGAAACGCTTGCAGAGATAGAATTACGGGAAAAACTGATTGATGATTTCATGGTTTTCATTGGAGCTGTTGAGGATAACGATGTCGAGATTGCTCAGAATTTTGATGAGAAAGCTATGATGGACTCTACTGTTGCTATGCTGAACAGTGATGGCAACTCTGGCGGGAACGGTGAAGGACTTGGCGGGGCTTACGGTAAAGAAAAGAAAAAAGTTTCTGCAATATTTTCATAATCGGAAAGTTACTTCCGTTTGACCGGTTGAACTGACTGGATTGAAAAAAAGAACACACGTTGGTTCCGGAACTAAACATTAAACGGGTTGTGTGGTGATAACTCTGTTTTCGAATTCGCTAACGGTTTTATGGTTGTTGTTGGTGCAGGCGGGCATAACGATCTTGATGTCGCTATTGAAGGAACAGAGCGTGACGGCGGTGAAGGCAGCAAAGCTGGTGGAGATGGCGGCAGTTGCAACGGTGACAGCCGTAAGTAGGGTCGTTGGCGGGAGTTGCGATGGTGACCACGGTAAGTAAGGTCATGGGTCATTGGTGGGTTATGGAGAACTCGTTTTTGATGATCTATTTTTGTAATAATTAATCTTGTCTACATGCACTTGTACTTGGCTTTGCGCTGATTAAACTTGGATTTCTTGAAATGCGTTGAAGGTATGTTTTGTGTGGATTTAAGCCTATAAATTGCTGCTAAAGTGATTGAAATATGACTTAATGTTGAATTTTCCTTAAAATTTGGCTTTATTTACTCAAATATTAGAGTAGAATTGAAATGTATTCGGGTAAAGTCCATTGGAGTGAATGCACAGTGAGGTATACATTAGAGAAATAGATTAAATAATTAAACTGTTAAGTATAGGCTTTGATGAGATTATGACCAAGTTGGATATGTATTTTTTGTGTGTGTTGATTGGTGTGAAAAGGCTAGAAAATTCATGATTTTTTTTCTTTTGTTAGTTTAGTAAATGTGTTAAGCAATTATGAGGTTGTTCTGTGGTGGAAAAACTTGACAAATATGGGAGATTAAATTGTTGCAAGGACAAATTAAGACATGGGTTGACATTAATTACTCAAGTCAACTATTTTGAATGGGAATAGACTACTGCATCATTACTATATTGAGTTACTTCTGACAGTTTAACTATATGATCATGTAAAATGAATACAACCTTTGTGATTGCTTGAATTGAAAATGAAAATTTTCTTAGATGTTTGAGGTTTGAGAATAGACTTTCTTTACGGATACAATATGCGAAAATGTCCAATTTTCAGGGGAAATTCTGTCCAAGTTTCGATGTGCCTATCCCTAAAATCTTGCCTATCTAAGATAGATACCAAAACATATAGGAAGTACTAGAATATAGCTAAGAAAAAGAATTTAAATTCATGACCATTTATAACCAAGGGTTTATTGTGTTTGAGTTAATGGGACCCCAATCTATTTTTTCAGTTCACAGTAATAATGGGTAAGGATCAGACAAAGACCTATTTTTAATGCAAATTGTCCTAGTGATGAAAATATGATTAACCATTTTGCTGAAATTAAAACTCTATCTATTCTACTTCTCCTCTCATCCCCTCAAAGCATGTACATCTCTTTCCTTTTAATGAAGATTTACAAACTCCCCTTCTTCGATAAACCTGTTGAACTCTTCCACAAATGTTCTCACACAATGTTGTCTCTTACTGTATTCATTTCTCCATCTTGGTCTCTCACTTTAATGGCATCTTTATTCTATTTTTCCTAACTACCGTTTTCACAATCTCTCTTTTTGTATCATTCCCCACCACTCAACATTCCAAGACAATAATCTCAAATTTTCCTACAATTGTATAATTCCTCACTTTAATTAGCCGTCCGTCACTATCTCTTTTTCTGCCCCCTTTTTCTTTTTTCTTGTCTCTTCCCTGTTTCTTTGTTTTAGGATTTTTTTCTTTTCTTTTCTTTTTTTTTTAAATGGGCATGTGAACCTTCGATTTTTAATTCAATTCAAGCTGAAATAATTGGTTGGCTTTAATATTTAGGCTATCTTTTTAAGAAAACATTTCATCTACCGAATAGTTTGAAACACGTGGGCAACACTTTGTTGATTGGAGTTTAGAACTGAAACAATTCAAATGAATGGTGCAATTGAAGGAGTACTGAAATTACAAAAGTTCAAAGCAGATTCCAGAGGCTTTTTAATCACAAAAATGTTGCCTTCATATTAAAATATTAACTCAAAAATCTCAAACGTTTTAGGAAGGACAATGTAGTAAATGCCCAAGCTAAAATGCAACTAGAAATCTACTGTGGGTGGACCTTTCCTCTTAAAAAAATTAATTTAATATCATGTGAGTCCATGAAAAAGTTGATCAAAGACGAACGGTATTATAATTATTTGAAAAAAAATTGTTTCTTGTAGGGATTCATCTAGGGCTAGTCACCGAACATCATGGCTGCCTTTAGGCATTAAAAAGATACAAAGTTTTCCCAACCATATGTAATTTAGCAAGGACAAATAATAAAGAGAGGACCAAGTCAAAGCTTCCTTTTTCCACATTGTCGTCGTTATGCGTTTGCCTTGAAAGAGAAAAGCAAGTCTCAAGCGTTTGATCCAAATAACATATGCAATTTGCACTCACAGCATCACATGGTTACATTCCTAGTAATCTAAACAAGAAAAAAATATCAATACTTAAAGTTTAGTTGGGTCCAATTTTTATACTGAAAAGTATTGCCTATACTTTTCTGCTTGCACAAACACCTGATCAAACCAAAAGAATAATAAAGAGAAATTAATAAAAAAGAAATATGTTATAACCCGTCCTATTGCCTTGTCTAAGCTGAGATTTATATATAAAATAATGATAAGTTGTTGATTGCTAGACTCAAACTAATTTGGTAAATATTTAATTTTTTGTATGATATTTTTAGTTTAAATATTGAATTATTACTATTACATCAAACGCAACTTTTTTTAAAAAAAAATTAAATTCATCAATTTGGTCAATAAAATCTATCACTTCAACACGACAAGGGCATTCCTGTGACTTTTCACGTAACAAAAATAAATGGGTTTGGACACTTGAATATTGAAGTGGGAAAAAAAAAGGATTAAGGTAAAATTCATATCTCCAGAATCTATATCTTGTATGTGTTTCAGGTTGTTAGACATATCTAGCATATGTGTTGGTTGTTGTAGAGATGAATAGTACTAATGGTCCATCTTCTACAATGCCTAAAGGACACGTTATACATATAGATATAAATATTCCATTATTTAATAATAATTCAAGCAAGATTCAGAAAACCCTTTTTGCCTGGTAACATATAAATGGTTCTAATGGTAGGCAACCAAATGGAAATGGCTACCTATTAATAAAAATTTCTTAGGCCCATCTGATTCCTTGCCGCCTTAAATACCAACTTTTCTTCTTTTTCTTTCTTTGTGTTAACAGTGTCAGATATATCTTTAGCTATTTCAAATAATGCGTTAGCTAGGCCGTTAGAAATGGAAAAACTTGCAACGATAATAGGATGAAATGATTGCAACTTGTAAGGCAATTTGAAACAATGGTTATTATAAAGTTATTAATTAACCAGTACACTAGCCAAAGTGTAATTGCGAAGTTACTTCCTCCTTGCTTTAATTCGGTTAAATAACATGGTTGGAGACATGAGGTAATTTACTTAGGATGGTTAAAATGGAAATAAGTCAATAATGTAACATATATAAAGGGGTTGTATTAGTGACAAGAGGTACATCTAATAGTATTTTTTTTCTATTTGTCATTGGGGAAAAGGTGACAACTGCCAAATGGTATTAACTACTTATAATTTATAAATTCCACAAGAAATCATTTTTTCTCAGTAGTGTCATAATGTGGGGTTCGAGAACTCGACTATTCAATGTTGAATAGTTGGGAGTCATCTTCAATATTTTTTATAAAGTGTGATTAATTATTTATTAAATTTATTATATTTAATGAGATCTTAAATTAATTTTAGATTTGTCTAAATAATAAAACCTTAACTTACGAATTTCAGAATTGGTATTACGATTACACATAAAGAAGGATTACTATTCCGTAACATCTGTTTTATGAACAATATCATTTAATAATATATTATTTTATTTTAATGTTAACTTTTAATTTTATTCTTATATTTCTTTAATCATTGTTTATTATTCTATTTTTTATTTTATTTGCAATCTAAAATCCATTATTCAATTTTATAGGTGTAACGTGCATATGATGCAATTATAGAATGCATGGCATAAATCTCGATAATTATTAAATAAAAATCTTTTATTGAGAATATTTATCGAATTCGCCTATCATACTGATAAGAATAAAGATATTCTCTCACCTAGAAAATTACTCAATAAAACTTGTATTCGTAAGCTTATCAAGCAAATTCCATCATCGGGGTGACCATTTGCAAGTAAAAATGATGTTTTCGTGAAATGCCAACCTTAATAAAAGTAAAAGTCTTTTATTAAGAAACATTTTCCAAGCCCTCCTAACATATTAGTGGGATTTAAAGTTATTTTTTCACCTAGAAGATTTTTCAAGAAAACTCGCATTAGCAAGCTTCTCCGAAAGTCTCATAATTAAAGCCTCAACTCATATACAAAATATATAGAAATGAATACAAGGACATACAAATGATGTAATGATAACATGTTATAAATTTTTATATTAATCATCATTTATGCCATATATTTAATATTATTGTTATTATTATTTTTATTAATATCCTTTTATTTATATTAAAAAATATTTTATTTGAATTAAAATATTGAAACTTAATATTAAAACCTTCTCATCATATTGGTAGAATTTAAATTAAATCTTTCACCTAAGAAGATTAAACCGAGATTGCTACTTTTTTCTTCCCAGGTAAAAATTTCATATTTTGTATGATCCAAATAACATGTTTTATATCATTATGTATATTTTTTAAAAAGCATAAGTATTTTATATTTCTATTCTAAGC
The DNA here is from genome assembly GCF_000208745.1 of Theobroma cacao. NCBI lineage: Eukaryota > Viridiplantae > Streptophyta > Magnoliopsida > Malvales > Malvaceae > Theobroma > Theobroma cacao. The sequence goes on from NC_030854.1 coordinate 35,036,936, forward strand.
CTACAACATTCTCTATTTTTTATTAATTGATTTAAAATATTATTCGGATTAAAAAATATCGAGACTTAAAAACTAAAACCCTCTCATCATATTGATAGAGCTTTAGTTAAATCTCTCACTTTAGAAAATTAATACAAAATTACGACTTCTCGCGTCTCGAGTAAAGATTGTGTAATCCAAATATCACATTTTATATATATACACATGTGTGTGTGAAGGAAATAAAAATATTATTGTATTTACATAAAAAAAAAGTTACCAAACAGAGAAAATCAAATAAGAAAAAAAAACAGATAAAAATCAAGGCCAATAGCCAGCTAAACCAACATTCAAAGGGAGGTCAGCTACCTCACAGGCCAGTGCAGGGCCAAAGATTCAACAAGACTTTTATTTGTTTGTGCGGCCAGAAAGATCGCTATTCCACGACAACATAGACCCATTACACTAGGGGCTAGGGGTGAAACGTAGGCTTCACGCTTAAGACAGTGGGCCCCCAAGTCAAGTCAAATGACTTTCAAATCGTATTAAAGATAATACGCTTGTCATGACTGAACCGTCACAAACATGTACGTTTAAGACACCTAAGGAAACCGTATTTTCACTGTCAGACCTCCACAGAAAATAGGGACAGGGACACTAAAAGATAGATGAAGGAGGTGGTATGGAGTTCAGGGGACAAACTTGCAAGTGAACGGCTAGGCTTCCGGGCGGCCAGAGGAAGAAATAAACTGAAAACGAAATAGTCATTCCGTAAGATAGATGAATAACTATGATAGAGTTGATCCATGAAAGTAGAATAAAATATAAATTGTTAGTATAAAGTATTTTAATATTTGGTTGGCAATAACACGTATAAGATAAATTATAAAACTATTTATTATTATAATATTTAGTTTTTAAATTAAAATATTTATTATTTTAATAATTTATTATATATTTTTTAAAATTATGTAATTTTATTGCTAAGATTCTTAGCTAATTTAGTAATGGATTTTATGAGTACAAATAATAAAAATACCTTTTATTAAAATAAAATACTTTTAGGATAAATACTTTTAGAAATAATTTAAAACTAAGTGATAACTGATAAAAGTATTTTTATTATATTATTTAATTTTTAAATTAAAATATTTTTATTTTAATAATTTATTATAAATATTTTTTTGAAAATTACATAATTTGATTACTAAGATGCATAGCTAATTTAGCTATGGATTTTATGAGTACAAATAATTAAGCTAAAACAGTAATTAAATACAAGAAAATAACCCCATGCTCCTAATAGCTGGGTCTTGAATAATAGCTGTCCAAATTCAAACAGACCCCAATGCTATTGTCTATTCTCATGTGTGAATTTGGTCACATTGAAAATATTCCCAAGTATCGCACAGCACAATCACGTCCCCTCAGCTTTTTGAATTTCAAGTAAAGAGTTGGAATCCTATTTCAATTCAATCTCTCAAAATCAAAAGCATGCAGACATGATCGAATATAACCTTTTCAAACTGTTCAATTTGAAAGAGAGACACGTGACAATCGACAATCATGAGTCCAATATTTCCAAGAATTCCACATCACGCCCGACTCTATCCTTTGCTAACTTGTTATCTTCTACATTATCTTCTCGTAAAATGTGTGATATTTTCCAGCATATAATTAATGATTGAAAAACATAAAGTTGTACCATACATTGCCTACATCTCCACGGAGCTTATGTAGGCTTAGTAATCCATAAAACCACATTGATCATGGTTCATGGAGTCACTTTCTATCCATAGATTAACTCCTTTATTCTTCTTATAATTTGCAAATAAGAAAAAACCGACTTTAGTTGCTTAAAGTTTCGCATAATTCAAGTCACACCCATTAATTGATTTAAAAAATTTAATAAGAAAGGATCTATTGTTATCTCATAGTAAACTTTCAATTCCAGCTGGTCTCACGTTCTGAGAAACAGTACCATCAACATTAAATTTAACCCATTCTTGTAGTGGAGTTTGCAATTGAACATTTGGTCTAATTGATATTGGTCTTTGTAACAATGTCACTGTATTTGGACTTCGAAACATACCACCTATTTTTTCAGTCAAGTTCGGCCAGATTTGTCTTACTCCAAAGCCACATATAACTTGATTAAATCATAAATTTGAAAAGCATCCCAAAATTTTCTATCAAAAACTATCTCATTACGAAATAAGCAAATTATCCAACCAATAACATAAAAGGCTAGCAGCCATACCTTGTGATTATTACAGAAGCACAAATTAAGGACCCTCCATGATAGGAAAAAATTCCTATGAACTTCATGAGCAACCCATTTTATTCCCAAATCATTGCAACACGTGTTCCATATTCTCCAAGACTCGTCACAAGAGAAAACTGATGAAGAATGTCCTCTGCCTTCTTTTTACTCAAAACACAATTTACCTGGTCATCTCTAATCAATTTTCTTCTTAATAGTTCTGATTTAACATGAATTGTTTGCTACATCAATTGCCAAACAAATACCTCAACTCTGTAAGGAGCACATCCAAGCCATATCTTTGACCATAAATCTCTGTTCGCAAAGTATTGATTGCATACAAGTTGACAAAATGATTGGGATGAGAATTTTTCACTTAACGTAGCCTCCCAAATAACACCATCGTTAAAATTTTTACCAAGTGTAAACAATTTGAGAAAACTCTGAAATTCCCAACCAAAAAGATTCCTTCTAAGTTCTGTTTTCCATTGTCATCCACCATCATTCCAATTCCTATTCCTGTAATCACAAAGCTTGCCCTATTTTTGAATTGACAATGCAAACATCTTTGGAAATTCATTTTTTAGGAATTTATTATAAATATTAATAAATTGTTATTCTAATGTTAATATGATTTTTTATTTTAATTTATAACTTATTAATTATTTATATTTCATTTAAAATATTAATATATATAATTAATGAAAATTACCAATATTTTAATCATAATATCATTTAAATTATAAATAAAATATTAATGTTTTAAATTGTTAACGATTAAATTATAAATAAAATATTAATATTTAAATTTATAATTATTAATATATTATAAAAAGGAAAAAAGTTTAAATTTTTTAATTATATATTATAAAAATATTTTAAATTTAACAATTAATTAAAATGATTAATATTTTAATTCTAACAACATTTAAATTATAAATAGAATATTAATATTTTAAAATATTAATGTTTAAATTATAAATGAAATATTAATATTTAAATTATCAATTATTCATGTTTAAATTAATTTAATTTATTAATGTTTAAAAAGAAAATAAAAATACATAATCACATATTATAATAAAGTAATTTTGTCTTTTTATTTTCTATTTCTTGGTGATTAGAAAATTATTTTTATCAACCAGATATTGTAATAAATTATAATAACAATTCCTATCTTATTTTATTTTATCAACCAAACTACATAATAATATTTTTATTTTATTTTTACTTTATTCTATTTCATTTAATTTTATTCTACGAATCAAACATGCAAATAGAGATTTTTTTCATTTTAAATTATTCTAGGTGGGCTGAAATTAGATTCCAGAAATGTTTTAATTGGTTTATTGACTTCAGTGAATAGGCATGAGAATTGTGGATCATGTGTGTTTGGCTTAAAATTTGAAAATAAAACGAGAATGTATAGTAATATATCTTCTTTAGAGGGAAAAACGATTGCTTTCTTTTCGGACACAAGAGGCCGAGGACGAGGGAAGCACCAAATCTTATTCCACCGCTAAGCCTAAGTGAGGTGGACGTCATAGGAACAGTGACTGGTCAATGTTTCAAAAGGTTAGGCTTTGAATTTCTAGAACTAGTGCTACCCCGTTCCGCCTGGGTGTTGAATTTTTTATATCTGAATATATGTTAATGCTGGTATAATCATATTTTGTTAATTACATGATTTTAATAGTCAAATAAAATTCATATTGAGAAAATATAATATATTTAAAGTAATTATTGATAAGCTACATTTGTTTGGTTCTCATATGCTCCAAAGAATAGCTATTCCTCTAGAATGGTTATTCCCTAAAATAAGTTAAAATTAAGAAATAGCTAATAGTCCCCATGGTATTAGCTATTTTAAAAAAAAATGATAAAAGATCAAAATGTTCTTTTTAAGTTTGAAAAACTAAATATTATATATTATAAAATATAATATTTTAAATTAAAATTATTAATATTTGAATTATAATAACATTTAAATTATAAATAAAATATTAATATTTTAAAATGATAATGATTAAATTATAAATAAAATATTAATATTTAAATTATTTATTATTAACATTATTATAAAAAAGAAAAAGTTTAAATTTTTAATTATATATTATAAAAATAACATTTTAATTTTAAAAATTAATTAAAATTATTTATATTTTAATCATACTAAATAAAATATTAATATTTTCANCTTTACGGGGCCATTCTGTCTGTCCTGTACGAACACCCGAATACTTGACAAACATTATACTACTGTATAAATCAATATAAACAGTACTTAAGGCTTCTTCTTCTTCTTCTTCTTCAATAGACCATCCACGACATGCGGTAGGTAAACCTTGTGCTTATTCCCATATTAGAACATTGATTATCCAACCTAAATAAGAATTATTTATTAATGATTAATTTATGTTATTTCACTTTTAAAGCATAGGATGCTTCCTGTCACACTCCAACCAGTCCCTTTCTCTTCTGCATTTAATGTTTCAAAATTTTCAGCAATACTAGTCTTGTTTTTTTATGTGTTTATCTCTTTATGTTTAGCGTAATTTAGACATAGGTTTTAAATTATTATCTGCATAATTTTCCAAGTCAAGACAGGTCATTGTACTATCTCCACTAATTAATTATAATTTAGAGCCATAAATATATTTATAAAAATATAAATAAAAATAAATAATCATATATATTATAAATGATATTTTTATCTTTTTCTACTCTATTTTTTTTTATTTCAAAATTATATTTACCTTTCAAATACTACAATAAGTTATAATAACTATTCTTAATATATTTCATTTATCATATCAAATTACGTAATAATTATTTTATTTTATTTTATTTTCACAAAATTTTATAAACCATAACTTATGGTTTGTAAATCTGTTGAGGATATTCATGGTTTGGAGTTACCGTAAAAGACTTTTATATACTATAATTTTCTTCAGTGCCGTAGATTTATTAATTGTGGACTCTATCATTTTTAAGAAAATCAATGTCATTGGATGAATTTTTTGACGTAATTGCCATCCTGATGATGTTTTTTTTTTTTTTCTTTATTGACAATTGAAAGCTTCCATTTAATAGAACTTGGCGTGGCCATCTTTTTACTCTACATGTGAGAGAACGAGGAAGCTCCTGCAGACTCTACTTTTTAAGTATGTTACAGATGTTCACTCAATTTGGCATATTTTAAATACTTTTGAATGGCACATTTCCAGGTTTACCCTTGTCAGAGTCAGACCCGTCCATACCAAATTTAAAGTCTCCATCTACTGAGAAATTCCACGAAACTCCCACTCAAGTGTGAAAAGAAGTCCAGACAAAGCTCAATTTTCACACTGTTAACGTTATCAAAAGTGTCATTTCTTTCATCGGCTTTAATCCTTCTTTCATTGGCTTTCCATCCCATACGCATGTTTACATGTGTTAATTAATCATTAGCCAGATCTTAATTAAGTGGATGATGAGGATAAGCACAGAAGCAAGTAGTGAATTACAAACATATTTGAAAGAATTGTATCTTGTTTGCATTTATTTAAATTTTTTAAAAAATTAAATTATTTATATGAAAATTTAAACTTGACTCGCTATAATGATGATAAATCCATCACAAAAAGAGCAATGATTAAACCAACAAGGAATACAATTCGTATCACTGAACATTCATAAACAACAAAACCTACAAATAGTACAAATTAAATTAGTAAGTATAGCTTGATGGAAATTGCTTTAATAAATGGTTGGCACCTTTGATGAGCGGTTTGCGCATATCATAGTGAAATATGTATGATATTCTTTTGATGAGACAAATGTGGTGTGGATAAAACTTCATTGACAATAGTGTTAAATTTTTTTAGTACATAATGACATAAAGATTATAGGCCTTGTTATTGAGACAAAACTTCATTATTAATGAAGGATAAATTTTTTTTAGTTTTAGTTTAGGGGTTTATGGGTTTTGGGTCAAAGTTGTGGTTTAGGGTTTATGTGTGTCGTCAAAGTTGTGTGGTGTCAGGGGTTTAAACTCGTGTATGAATCAAACTTGTGGGTTATATGCTATGTGGGAGGGTTTAATCTATTATCATGTGTGCATTTAAAAAATTTGTCCCCTTCATATATGATCCCTGGTGATGACTTTAGTTGTGAATATCATTTCATGCCAGCAATTTGGGCTGAAACATACTGTATAGTCATTTCATGACTAGAGAAGCATGCCTTGATCCTATGGGGTAAATAAATAAAATTAGTCGCATTAGCAGACAAAGAGTTTTAGTGTGACTCAATTAGATTTTTACCGTACTCATTGACTTAATTAGATTTGAATAACTAGGAGGCAAGGTTTTTTTTTTTTTTTGAAAAGTAATTGATTTATATATCTCGGAGCTAGAATGCCATGGAGATAGAAGACTCATCTAGCTTTGCAAAAACGATAATGTCCGAACCAAATAGAAAAACGATCAACTGCTCATCAAACATGAGGCCACACCTGGCACACTAATTAAGTGATTAAAGCGCGGAAGCAAACATGAGCCCACACTTAGGATCCCACCATCGGCCCATCAGCCACGTTCAGCACGTGACACATGCAACCTATGCTATGTTATATATATATATATATATTCGCCTGGCCAGCCACTCACAATCTATATTTAAATCTCTTTCTTCGTCCTCGACTTGGCAATTTTTAACGCTCAATTCTTTCGATCCTCTGTTCTTGGTTTTTGACGACTCTTTCTCAGATGGTGAGATTTCTCTTTATAATTTTAGTTTCAGTGTCTTCTTTGTTTCATTTGATCGAAATCTAATTATTCATCTAAATAGATTAACTGGCAGGTATTGTATAGTTCTGTTATTGTCCTGTTGAACGTTCATCCATGATCCGACTCGCTAGCTTTTTTGCATGTTTTAACATGTAGTATAAGTTTATTCAGAATTTTGCCTGTCCAATACAGGATGCAGAGAACGTCCTTGAGGCCAAGAAAGCTGAAATGGCAATGATGCAGGAGGAGAAAATATGCGTGGAAGAATGGCTAACAGCTGCGGAAATTGAACTTGAAGAAACCAAGAGAGAGCATGCAAAGTATAAAGACATGGAAAAATTGGCTAATGACTTGCAGGACTTTGTCCTTGAAGCAGGAGGGAATGACGTTCACGACAACCGTCAGATTAATCTGGACGAGGACACCATGAAGGCCTTGCTAGAGAAAGCTGTGAGAGACTTTGCTGAAGAGATGAACAAAGCTCACTCTCGTGGGTGCCGCCCCGCAGATGGCGACAACGGTGGTGGTGGCAGGGAGGGTGGCAACGGTGGTGGCCGTCCAGAGTAGGGGTGAATGGTTTAGGGGTTTATCGGGTTGGGTCAAAGTTGTGGTTTTAGGGGTTTAATAACGTTGGGGTTTTTGTTGTTTAAACTTTAATCATCTTTGGGTCAAACTTGTGGGTTATGTGTTAGTTGGAAGGTTTTAATATATGATAATGAGTGCAGTTAAGAAGTTAATAAAACAATCAAATAGTATTAAGTTAAACTATATAGTTCCATTTATGAAAATTATCACGCATAGGAAAATGATCCTTAATCTTATATATCTCTTATTGTAATTATAAATTTTCAATTTTTACCAATTGCACATAATTAAGTTATCAAATTAATTAATCCGTAGAACTTAGTCTCTCTATTTAATCCACTCTACCTAGTACCCCCTTAAAATAGATTGTTTCCATACTCAGGCCCCAAATCTAATAACCACATACTCCCACATCTCAAATCCATATCGCAGATGTTGTTTCAATTGATTATGAAATGGAATCAATAAAAGGTGAAGTTTTTCTTTTGAAAGGCGAAATATCAACTTCCATTACTGAACAGGGTCATTACAAAGGGCTACTGATAAGAGGTAGTGATGCAATAAGCACATGAAGAGGGAAAGGACCCCCAACTTGGTGTGAACTGTGTATAGGAACCAAAAACAATCCAATTTAGTTGCACTTGGGATCAATTTTTTTTTTTAAAAAATAAAATACTTTCACTTCTTAAAATTTTAATCGAAATTACATGAAAATTTATTAATTTTTAAAATAAACACTCCATTATAAAAAAATATTTTCTGTTAAATACATAGATTCTGTCGTTAGTCAACCGATAAAATATATTTCCGTTAATTTAATGGTGTGCCAAAGGTTAAAAAATAATTTTATCTTTTAATTAATTTTTAAAATTACTATTATATAATTTTATTAATTAAAAAAAAAACTTTCATACGAGGAGCACCAAAACTCCCCTGCCTCCCTTGGGAGCACCGATTTGATGTTGCCCTCCTTTGGGGAACACCAGTTGGTGCTCTCCTTCGTTGGGTGCTATCTTTTTTTTTTTAATATAATAATAATTTTTTAAATTAGTAAAAAATAATACTTTAATCTTTTCATAATTTCTTTTATCAATATTTGTACTTTTAAGATAGAGTGTTTATTTTAAAAATTAATAAATTTACTTAAAATTTTGATTAAAATTTAAAGTCGAAGTATTTTATATATAAAAAAAAAGAAACCCTTCAACAACCCTCCCTAAACATACAATTCAAAATCTCAAGAGAGTCCTTTAGAATCATCCCATAACAACCAAAAATCCCGCAAGATTTCTGTAGATACTAGATTTTGGTTAATACTGTTACTCTAAAGAATTATGTTACAACATAATATTGTATAGAGAACAACCAGAACAAGTAAAGTGTTACTTCACGCAGAATAACTATAACAAGTGAAGCGCTACTTCAAGTATTACTTAAAGTAGAACAATTAGAAAAAGTAAAGTATTACTCCATATGGAATAACTAATACAAGTAGAACAACCACTTTGAATAGAATAACCGTTTCACTTGGATGACAGTGAAAGTAACTCAGAATAAGTGACAGGGTTCATGGGTTACTTTCATCTTGGGATGTTTCAGAGAGTTTGGCTTGGTGGCTGAGATATGGAGGTAGTTAAGAGGTCTTCCTCTTAACCCTTTCCTGAAGTACAAGTGTTTCACCCTCTTATCTTGTTCTCGTATACTTATTCATGTACAGCTTATTCTCTTGTACCTATTCTCATACAGCTTCTTCTCTCGTACCTATTCTTGTACACCTCTTTTCTATTACCTTTACTTGAGAACAAGTCTTACTACATTCAATTACAGTAACGGTTACTTACATTAATATTCTTCATAATAATGTCATTCATTAGGCGCATTAAAGCCTATTCTTATGTAACCGTCACTTTTAACACTATATATAGAGCCTCACAATTCATTTGAAAGGACTCTTCTTTCCCTCTCCAAGCTAACACATTCTCAACTTGAGAGCTTCTCTCTCTAAATTCTCTCTCTAATTATCTTGTACTCTCTAAGTCTCTTTAATTCTTTTCTTATTGTCTTCCACCTGTCACAGCACTTAGTACTTCAGGAACTGCTTCAATCTTCCTCTCTGCCTCCTCTGGCACATCCTTTTACTTGTTTGCAACACTTCCTCTCCCTATCACAAGAATCCCCTTTACAATTTCTATACTCAGAATCAGCAAAAACAATATCTGCACTTTTGTAGGAATTCGCGTTTAGCTATACCGCCCGCACACCCTGCGGACAACATCATCACTAATCCTCTAACTTACACTTTAGGCAAGCTTTACCTTATTGTCAACCACATTCCCATTACAATGGTTTGCTAGCCCTCTAGCTATAGCTAGCTAAACTGGTGCTAACTTGCGTTGGTAAACCAAGTACCCATCAACAGTGACATGCAGCAGATAGTATGGTATGAGACATTTTTTCCTCTTGATCAGTCGTGCCTCTAGCCAATCCCTTTAATCTCCAATACACAGCTTCTACCTTTGCTATTCCCTCCAATTTTTTTAGCTTTACCAAGATCAAGCTTTTTACAGAATTTTCTGTCAAAACAAGGCTTTTTCCTATCTTCCTCCAAAATCACCTTGTCAAAGTGACTCGTTTGTTATCTTTATTCTCAAGTTTTCCTCCCCTTTCCACTATTCTCTTCTGCTTATTGCCTTTCTTGCTTCTATTTTTACTTCTTTGTATTTCGTTTCCTGATAACTTGTCCTCCACCTCTCTTAGTAATCTGAATTTTTTTCTCCTTATCTTTCCAACCAGTGGTAGTTTTGGTGTGGTGTTTTTACTCACTAAATCTAGTGAGTTTAATGAAGACATCCTGCCGAGTTGAATCTCCTTACCCTTTTCTTCATTTTTTGCGTTGGGACTATCATTGTTTTCTTTCAAACCTTTTCCATACTCTATGGGCTCCCTCGTATTTGTCCATGGGACCTATTGTCTTTGTCTCTTCTGTCACGGCCTCACGAGTTTCTCAACATTCTTACCCTTTTTCCTTTCTTTTCTTTTCACGGTACTTGCTGGTACAATCAACCGCTGCAATGTCTGCTGCTTCAAAGCTATTGATATCCTTTCACTTTAGCCGTATCCCCTAAAACCATGTCAACGTCATCCTTTACACTGTCTTTTTTTCTGTCACACCTGCATGGGGAAGCTGAATACTCCAAATTTGAATTTTGAAGTTGTCTCCGTTCTCCTTATTCAACCTCTAGCGCTCTCCTACTATCCTTGTACTGAGCATAAGGACTATTTTCTTTGACATTCTCCAAAATACAACCTGGGTTTTGAGAATAACTTGTCCCGGAGGACAATGCTACCTTATACCTATATCGTCAATCTTGCTGCTACTCCTTAAAGCTGCTAGAAATTGTTTTTCCCCTTTAACTTCATAAGCATGGACTTTGACCTCTTTACCAGCCACCAAAAGATCAATACATCCATCTATAACTGTGTTACTTTCGATAAGAACCTGCACAACACCAAAACTGAAATCATTTTGCTCTTGCATGCTTTCTTCCATTAATATCAGCTCACCACAACCTTCGGCAATGGCCTTGAATGTGTTATGGTTCCATACATGCAATGGAACACCTTGAACTATCACCCATTTGCTTTGGTATTTCAGTTGAAAGTCTTCTGTCCAACGTTCCACATAAATGAACCACTTATTTAACCAATCCCAATCTTTAATCTTCAGCTCTTCATATAGTTCTTTGTCTTCAAATGATAATAAGAACTGTTTGGGTGACAAGCATCTCACCGCCAGCCCTGATATCCCTTCCACTCTAAACAGCTCAAAAATGATTGAGGTGTCTGCTGCAAATTTGGTTGTTGCCACTAATGATTTTTCCCTGACAGCTTCCTTCTCTTGCTTTTTTGAGGATTTTCCTTGCTCACCTGCACCTATAACTACTTGAGCATAGGACATCTTAGATTGGTTAGCCGCTCCACCCTCATGTTTCCCTCTCTGTTGATACTCAACTCACCATGCGTTGCTATGCCATGATTCCCATCATATGCCCTTCTCCAAAATGCTCCTCGGCTGCCTTATCTCACCATGTTTGCTCCCAATTTTTTATTCAACAGCCACATTCCATCCAGGTTTTGAATGGCTCTTCTTGCTTCTTGATCAAAACCATATCTGATAAAACCAAACGTACTCCATTTTGACTTCTTTTTCTTCCTATGAACACATCTATGACCTTACCAAACTGTTCTATCCTTTTCAACCACCACCAATCAACTCTTAATGGGATATTATGAACAAACACTAAAAACACCCTAGTCTATCCTAATCTGATCACCATGAGAAACAAGGTATATATGCAGTAGCATCCGTTCACGCAGATTCTTGCATGCGATAGAGAAACTCAGGCTCTTCCCCAAGTAAAAGAGCCTTGGCTATGGTATTTCACTCTTTCCCTTCAATAGAACGTGAAGTTAATTGAAGGAATTAATGCATCATCGACCTATTTATCCATCAACATTTATTTGAATGGATTTTATAGTCTGACTTTGATGTGACCTGAAAGGGATGGACAATTAGCTAGCATGAGATGGTAATTAGCTTCAGTGTCGACATTTATTGACCATTAGTCTCATTATTTGGATTGAAATATAGTGTACACCAAATATTGTGGTTAATTCCGGAGATGGATTCATTGATTTGGATTCAAACACAATATTAGCAGGAGACAAATGATAGTTTTTTAGTTCAATTGTTGACCAGGTGGGTTAGCTTTGTTCATTTTCTATGCCTTTCCTACAGGGTCATTTTTTCTTCCTCGAGGCTGATGTCTACTGGACTTTTGTTAGTCTGCACAGTAGTTAGTTTGTTGCTTGTTTAAGGGCTCCTTCCAGGATACCGTTTGCATATGCAAACACAAATGCGAATGAACAGGGTAACCTCGCCCCCCTACTAGTTCAAATAATGCGTTAGGCCATTGGAAATGGAAAAACTTGTCAAGGTATTAGGATGATATGGTTGTAACTTGTAATGCAATTTCAAATATTGGTTGATATTAAGTTACAAGTTAACTACACTAGCCAAAGCCTAATTTTGAAGTTGCTTCCTCCTTGTTTTAGGTAATTTACTTAGGATGATTAAAATGGAGATAAATCAAGAATCTAACATATATGAAGGGTTCTCTTAGTTGTGCTGCTTTGTTTGTTGGATGCTTGAGGTTTGAGAATGGACTTTCTCTGCAGGTGGAATGAAGGGGAAATGCCTGATTTTCTGGGGAAACTCAATCAAAATTTTGGTAAGGCTCTCCCCTGAAATCTCAACCATATATGATGCATTGCGAAAGATAGGAACCATGATATACAGGCTTAAGCTAACTAAAAGAATTAGATTCATGACCATGTATACCCTGAGTTGAGTGAATTGCCAAGACAGAAAAGGTTTATGTGTTTGGGATAATCATCGCTAGTTTGATTTGTCTGACTGTTGGAGAAAAGGCCGAAAGGTGGCTTAGAAAATTGGGGATGAAGAGATGGTCATCAAACAACAGAAAACAATTTGGCAAGGGCCTAGACTAAATCATAAGAGGAGAAAATTCTTTAGTTAGTTCAATAAAAGCATCAACCAAATGGGCATGTTTGACCTATAGTGGGAAATGAATACTTTGTGTTTGTATGGGTTTTACACAGCCCTTTGCATTCACCCTATTCCCCCATCTATCCATTAGGAATTGAATACTATGTGTAATAAATTCAAATTAAAAAACAATATCATTTGTATATTCTTTTTTTCATTTTTTTAATGTTCCAAATTGATATGTTTCCTGTTTTAAAAACTTTAATGTTCTTAATTTTTGGGGTAAACTACCCCCACCTTCTAAGTTTTAATTGAAATTTCAAGTGGATCCATTAGTTGTTTTTTTTTTATATAATTGGAGGAGGGGAGAGAGTGGATCAATTAGTTTTTGAAATAGACACTTTGTCCAAAAAATACAAACACCGTTAATAAAGATTAAGAAAAACCTAAAATACCTTTTCTTTTTGTATTAATTAAAAAAATTATTATCATATTTTTTAAAAAAATTAAAAAAAAAAAGTATCGATTGATGCTCCCCAATTCCCCAAGAAAGGGGAGCCCAATGCTCCCTTGGGGAGCCTCAATCATGCTCCCCTTAGGAAGCACCAAATCTGGTGCTCTCTTGGAAGTCCTGATCTAGCTTCCCATCTAGAGAGGGTTTTTTTTTAATTAATAAAATTATATAATAATAATTTTAAAAATTAATTAAAGATAAAATTTTATTTTTACCCTTGTCAAGTCATAAATTGAGGAAAAATACTAACGATTATCTAACGGTTGGATTTAAGTGTTTACCAAAAAATATTTTTTTGAGACGAAATGTTTATTTTAAAAATTAATAAATATCTGTATAATTTCAATAAAAATTTAAAAATAAAGATATTTTACTTTAATTTTTTATATTTTAAATAATTATTTCATGATTTCTTTTTACTTTTTGATATTAAAAAGCATAGAACGTTGATTTTATAAAAAATTAAAATTTTTATATAAAATATTACTAAAATCAATATTTTTTTCTCAATATCGACCAGAGAGAGAGATTGCATTCACATTCGCTTTGTTGAGGAGAGACAGAATTGATTTTTGTTCTCTTGAAAATGCATGGAGAAATGGTTTTTATATAAAATGAATCTTTGATTGATGTCAGTCAAAGAGTTTCTTAAAGTGTCCTACTGCAATCAAGATTCAAAGTATTGCGTCAGGCTTACGTCTTGCCCACCTGTCCCTCCTTTAGATACTATTGTCCCCCCTCTCTCCGAGCCCCTGCCATCCTCAAAGGCAACACATTTTCTTCTTTTTCTTTCCTTACATTACGTAGCTCTGTTATTCCAACTGTCTGTTATTCTGTTTCCTAAATCTTTCTGGCATGGTCAGCTTCCTATCTCTATGATTTCAATTTCAGTACTTGTTTTCTCAAATTTCATTTGCCAAAATACAAGTACGCTTATCCAAATTAAGCTAAAACTTTTACAAATTCGAAGCTTTTCTGGTGAAATTAAACTCATTTTATACTTGGTGGCATTTGGTAGCACAGGCGGTGCGGTTGAGGCTCCTCACCGCCCTTACCCTGATTTTCTCTATTTAATTTTACTGTTTTTTTTAATAGAATCTGTTCAAACAGGATGCAGGAAATTACCTTGAGGCGATCGCTATGCGAGTTGCATTGGAATGGGAGAGAGAAAAGACCAGTGTTATGAGAGAGTCGTTGAGAGATGATGAAGTTGCACTTCTAGAGAAGGCGCTAGAACACTCAATGCTAATGGGAAAGAAGGAGGAAACGCTTGCAGAGATAGAATTACGGGAAAAACTGATTGACGATTTCATGGTTTTTGTTGGAGCTGTTGAGAATAACGATGTCGAGATTGCTCAGACTTTTGATGAGAAAGCTATGATGGACGCTATTTTTGCTATGCTGAACAGTGATGGCAACTCTGGCGGGAACGGTGAAGGACTTGGCGGCGCTTACGGTAAAGAAAAGAAAAAAGTTTCTGCAATATTTTCATAATCGGAAAGTTACTTCCGTTTGACCGGTTGAACTGACTGGATTGAAAAAAAAAAACACACGTTGGATCCGGAACTAAACATTAAACCGGTTGTGTGGTGATAACTCTGTTTTTGGAATTCGCTAACTGTTTTACGGTTGTTGTTGGTGCAGGCGGGCATAACGACCTTGATGTCGCTATTGAAGGAACAGGGCGTGACGGCGGTGAAGGCAGCAAAGCTGGTGGAGAGGGCGGCAGTTGCAACGGTGACCACCGTAAGTAGGGTCGTTGGTGCAAATGGCGGCAGTTGCGATGGTGACAACCGTCAGTTGGGTCATTGGTTATTCGTGGGTAATGGAGAACTGGTTTTTAATGATCTGTTTTTGTAATAATTATGAGTAACTTGTTTTCAGATACCTATACTTGGCTTTGTGCTGATAAAACTTGGATTTCTTGAAGTGCGTTAAAGGAATGTTTTGTGTGGATTTAATTCAATAAATTTCTGCTGGAAAGTGATTGAAATATGAATTAATGTTGTATTTTCCCTTAAGATTTGACTTTATTTACTGAAATATTAGAATACAATTGATATTTATTTGGGTATATTCCATTTAAGTGAATACCCAGGAAAGTATTTAATAGAGAAACCTATGTTAAATAATTAAACTGTTAAGTATAGGCTTTGATGAGATTATGAACAAGTTGGAGATGTATTTTTTGTGTGTTCATTGGTGTGAAAAGGATACAAAACTCATGATTTTTTTTTTTCTTTTGCTAGTTCAGTAAATTTATTAAGCAGTTATGAGGTTGCTCTGTGCTGGAAAAACTTGACAAATATGAGAGATTAAATGATTATAAGGACAAATTCAGACATGGGTTCACATTATCTACTCTAGGCAACTATTCTGAATGGAAACAGACTACTACATTATTACTATATAGAGTTACTTTTGACATTTTAACTATATGATCAGGCCAGATGATTACAACCTTTGTGATTGCTTGAACTGAAAATGGAAAATTTCTTGGATGCTTGAGGTTTGAGAATGGATTTTCTTTTCGGGTACAATATGAGGAAATGTCCAATTTTCAGGGGAAAATTTCGAAATGCCTATCCCTAGAATCTTGCCCATGTGAGATAGATACCAAACGATAGGAAGTACTAGAATATATCTAGGAAAAAGAATTTAAACTCATGACCATTTATAACCTAAGGGTTTATTGTGTTTGAGTTAATGGGGCCCCAATCTATTTTTTCAGTCAACAGTAATAATGGGCAATACAAAGACTTGTATAATGCAAATTGTCCTAATTTTGGTGAAATTAGAATTCTATCTGTTCTACTTCTCCTCTCATCCCCTCAAAACATGTAAATCTCTTTCCTTTAAACGAAGATTTACAAACTCCCCTTCTTCAATAAACCTATTGTGCTCTTCCACAAATGTTCTCACACAATGCTGTCTCTCAGTGTCTTTTTAATTCTCATTTCTCCATCTTAGCCTTTAATAGCATCTCTATTCTATTTTTCCTAACTACCCTTTTCACAATCTCTCTTTTTGTATCACTCCCCGACACCAAACATTCCAAGACAATAAATCTCAAACTTCCCTACAATTGTATAATTCCTTACTTTAGCCGTCCATCACAATCTCCTTATCTGCTTCCTTCTTTTTCTTGTCCCTTCTCTGTTTCTCTGTTTTAGGCTTTTTTTTTCTTTTCTTTTTTTTAATGGGTTTGTGAACCTTCTATTTTTAATTCAATTCAAGCTGAAATAATTGGGTTGCTTTAATATTTAGGCAATTTTTTTTGGGAAAGCATTTAGTCTACCGAACTGTTTGAAATAGGTGCCTTTTTTATCACAATATTGTTGCCTTCATATTAAAATTTTAACTCAAAAACCTCAAACGCTTTAGGAAAGACAATATAGTGAATGCCCAAGCTACAATGCAACTAGAAAGCTACTGTGGGTGGACCTTTCCTCTTAAAAAAATTAATTTAATATCATGTGAGTCCATGAATAACTTACGTATTAAATATTAAATTAAATTGATAAGAATAAATCTACACTTGATCAAAGAAGAATGGTGTTATAATTATTTGAAACAAAACATAGTTTCTTTTACGGATTCATCCAGGACTAGTCACCAAACATCATGCCTGTCTTTAGGCATTAAAAAGACACGAAGTTTTCCCAACCAAGGGCAAATAATAAAGAGAGGACCAGGTCAACAACTTTCTTTTTGCCACATTATAGTCTTTGTGCCTTTGCCTCGAAAGAGAAAAGCAAGTCTCAAGCGTTTGATCCAAATATCATATGCAACTTGCACTCACAGCATCACATGCTTACATTCTTAGTAATCTAAAGAAGAAAAAAAAACTCAAAAGTTAAAGTTTGGTTGGGTCCCATTTGTAGACTGAAAAGTATTGCCTATACTTTTCTGCTTTGGACAAACACCTAATCAAACCCAAAGAATAATAAAGTGAAATTAGTAAACAGGAAATATGTTATAACCCGTCCTATTGCCTTGTTTAAGCTGAGATTTATATATATATATAATATAAGTTGTTGATTGCTAGACTCAAACTAATTTGGCGAATATTTAATTTTTTGTATGATATTTTTAGTTTAAATATTGAATTATTATGATTATTATTATTATTATTATATCAAATACAATCTTTTAAAAATATTTTAAATTCATCAATTTCGTCAATTATTATTAAATTTTGATGAAATCTATGACTTCAACACCGCAATGGCATTCATGTGACTTTTCACATGACAAAAATAATTGGGTTTGGACACTGGAATATTCAAGTGGGAAAAAAAAAGATTAAAATAAAATTCATATTTTCAGAATTTAGATCTTGTAAATGTTCCAGGTGATTAGACATATCTATCATATGTCTTGGTTGTACTAATAGTCCGTCTTTTTCTATGCCTAAAGGACACGTTATATATAATATATATTCCATTATTTAATAATAATTCAATAAAGATTAGAAAACCCTTTTTGTCTGGTAATATATAAATGGTTACCTATTAATAAAAATTCCTTTGGCCCATCTGATTCCTTGCATGCCACCTTAAATACCAACTTGTCTTCTTTTTCTTTCGGTGTCCGACATAGCTCTGCTAATTGCAAGTTCTGTTACATTTTTTGCTGATTTTAATGGGTTTCTGTTTGCTCCTTTTTTTTTCCCCTTTTTTAAGAACTTCTTTATGCTTCTAATGTGAAAAGCAAGAAAATTCATCATTTATAATATTTATCATTATCTTAAGATGCAGTATGATATTAGTAAAAAATAATATGTATTTATAATTATATTGTATTTAATTAAATATCAAAATATATCGTACGATACGTGATATGTATTTTACAATACGAAAACATATCATATGATACCATTGATACAATTTTTATAAATTTATATTTTATTAATTATTAAAAATTTTAATTTTTTATTATTTTTTAACTTGAAATATGAAAAATTATATTTTATGAGTTTTAATTTTTTAAAAAAATAAAAAAAATTGAATTTCTTTTTAATTTAACATGATAAATGTTTTTTAATTTTTGATTAAAAAAGTAATATGATAAAATGTATATTTTATTTAAAAATATATATTACCAAAGAATATGTTGAACGTGTAAATTAAAAAAATAATTATTTTTTCCATTTACATTTTATAATCTTTATTTTGTTAACAAAATAATATTTTTTAATTTTTTTCTTTATTTTACATAAATAAATATTATTTATAATTAATTTAAAAATATTTTATCATATCTTATAATACGATACAATACAATATTGATATTAAAAAATAAAAATTTCGATACATGATATGTATTTCAATTCAACAACTAAGTGATTTTTATCTTTAGTTAAGTTCAAGTAATGCATTACGCCATTAGGTGTTTTATTAGCGATAAGAGGTACCTCTAATATAATAGCATTTTCTTCGATTTGCCATTGGGGAAGACGTGTCCAACTGCCAAAATGGTCCACCCTATTAACTGCTTATAATTTATAAATTCCACAGGAAATCATTCTTATCGCATTAGCTTTCTTCTTCAAGAGTGGCTGCCGCCCTCAGTAGGGGTTTTATGGGTTTTGGTCAAAGTTGTGATTTAATTAGCCATATTGTGGATTATGTTCTGTTGTTGGAGAGTTTAATTTACTATCATGGGTGCAATGACGTAATTAATTAATAATGAAATCCTATTAAGTTAAAATATATAGCTCCATTTATGAAAATTTTAAATTCCGTTACCATGCATATACAGTAAATTAACCCTTAAACTTGCATCTCTCTTATTTTATTAATCAAATTTCAATTTTACCATTGACAATGATTAATTTGTCAAATTAATTGAATTGTATCAGTTATTGTTATGTCAATGAAATCTATTAAAAAAAACGTATAGATGAAATGGCATGGCATCCACCTAAGTTGTCATGTCATTTCGGATATCTCATGGGGACCATGTATTTTGTATTCGTCATATCAAATATTGTTGATGGATTATATGTTTTTGGGAAGAGTGGACAATCGGACATATAGTGTGACAACAACCCTGCATTTGGTAGGAATTGGAATTTAATACTACTAGTAATTAAAGTCAGAAAACGGGATAAGTTCAGTTGGCACTGAAATTTATCCCTTCCAAATGAGAGCGGACCACTCATGCTTCCATTGGTTATCAATGTCGTTTCACGAAAGCAATTTCGATTGAAATTTTATTACTACAAATTGTGTGGATGGATTCATTGTGGGGGCCATGGGGTCCCCTTTAATCCTAGAAGAAAAGGATTCGTAGTATTAGTAGATGACAAATATTTTGTGTGTGTAGACATTGAAGGCTTGTTTTGAGCGTGCCTATGAATATTTAATTGATTGCCACGTGTCATGCTTAGTTGGTTAATATTTGACCTTCAATTGGGTTGGTTAGATTTTCAATTGAGGCATGCAATTGGGTATTGCTTGCCTCGGCTATTGATTGACTTGGTTAAGGATTTGAGGTAATTTACTGAGGATGGTTAATTATGAACATGACATGTAGAAAAGGGTTATATGAGTTATGCTGCTTAATTTGTTGGATGCTTTGAGGTTTGAGAATGGATTTTCTTGGTAGGTGCAATAAAGGGGAAAGGTCTGAGTTTCTGGGGAAACTTTGTCAAAATTTTGGTAGGACCCTCCCCTGTAATCTCAACCATATATGATATTAATTAATGTTGAAATATATAGCATTAATCTTAGATATAAGCCTTTGTTTCCAAAATGTTAAAAAATAAGTTTTATAATTTGTCTCTCTTACCATCCTTACTTTTCCTGAAATAGGACATAAGAGTATATAATTAAATACAAATGTGTTTAATTTTCGCATACATAAAACAAACTATATGCTTCCATTAAAAAGTTATAATAGTGTAATAGTTTCAAATGAAAAAACAATATTGTCATAGGAACTTTAGCTACTTTATACTCCCTCTTTATCATTTTTTTTAAATGTTCCAAATTGTTATTTCTCTTTTTTCAAAAACTTATTATTCTTAATTCTTTTTTATTTCAATTTTTTTTCATGATTTTTTGTCCTATTTGATTTTTTTTCCAAATTGTTATTTTTGTTTTTTCAAAAATTTAATATTCTTAATTCTTTTTTATTGTAATTTTTTTCATGATTTTTTTCTTATTTGATTTTTTTAATTCAAGAAAAAAAATTCAAACTTCATATTTTAAGTAAAAAGATCATACATTAACCAATAAACCAAATTATTGGGTACTTTTTCTTATATGATGTTAAGAAGCATAGAACATTAATTTTATAAAAATTAAATTTATATAAAAATACACTAAAATCAACAATTTTTTCTTAAATTCGGTGAATATCAATTATGAATAAAAAAGTAATGTTAGTTGCCATGCAAACTTTTGTTTAAATTAGGGAGATTCCTTTTTAACCACATTTACATATGGGAGAGAGAATGTCCCGATTCCCAAAATGATGTTAGTTCTCCACTTCTTTTTGACATTTCTCTTTACTGACCAGAGAGCAAGAGATATTGCATTATCCTTTCCTAAATCTTGTCATTTAAGGCTAATGTCCCCCATGTGTTACTTCTTGACTTTTGTTTATATGACATTTCTCTTTGCTGACAAGAGAGAGAAACTCTTTTGATTTTCTTTTCCGAAGGACTTTGTTTCTTTTTTGCTATCATCCAATAATGTGTGTGGATCCCTAATGCTTTCTTTAGTTGTCAAATCTTTTCACATATATGTACTGAATAAATTGGGTGGTCCATGCCGGAGACTGATGGATTCATCCTGGGGGCAATGGGCTCTAACGCAATCCAACCAAAAGAAATAAAGATTAATAGTATTAGTAGTAGACATTTTTTGTGTGTGTAGACATTGAAGGCTTGTTTTTTGTGTAGGTAAAAATATTCTACAAGTTGCCTCTGGAACAATTGGGGGTTGATTATTAAAATAAAAATACAGCTTTATTAGTAGCAGCAAGTCGGCGTTTGTGGACATGGGATAGTGTAGGATTGGCTTTTAATTGATGATGTGTTTCAAGACAAGTTACTTTCTTAATGCTTGACTTACTCTATCAAAATTTTGATAGGGCTGTCCCCTGAAATCTCAACCATAATATAAAGGTTTAAGCGAACTAAAAGGATTAGATTCATGATCAAAAGAGAAATGTATAGCTACGCGAATTAAAGTTTCTGGGATAATGATTACTACTTTTATTATATGTCTAGACTGTTAGGGAAAAGGCCAAAAGGGTCTTAGAAAATTGAGAAGGATGAAAAGATGTAACGTCTGGACTTTTTTAGTTTTTATGACATTTCCCATGACTGACGAGAGAGAGAGAGAGATATGCTTTTGATTTTTTTTTTTCAGAAGGATTTTGTTTCTTTTTTGGTATCCAATAATTCGAGATTACGTCCTTTGAAAAAAGAGGAAAGAAACATACAAGTAAAAGATATAAACATGATTTATTAAATTAAGAATAGAACACTTAAAACAGTAGAGGTTATTCTGAAGTATGAAAAGTGAGATCATAATCACAGAAATAGACTTTGAGTTCTGGTGGATTGCAAGAAAATTCTCTACTCTTAAAAATGTCAAGCACATGAGATTTTTCTTATTTTTTGTAATTTGCCAAATGTATGCTCTGTTTCTTTTGTTTGTTTTGGTTTCTTGAATCTGGTTTTCTGTATCATGGTGTGATTTTTTTTTTCGAAAGTTGTATGATGATGTGATTCTGGTTAAGGCTTTTTTCTTATATTGTCAGGACCATTCAGGTTTGGTCAATCCTGACCTTGCCAATTGCCATTTTTTTGTATCAGACTTCTGATACTTAATAAAAAATCTGATATATCGAGAGAAAAAAAGTACTTGTACTTGCTTCGTGCTGATAAAACTTGGATTTATTGGAGTGCGTTTTTGCAGCAGGAAAGTGATTGAAACATAGATACAGGTTTATTAGTAATAGCAAGTTGGTGCTTGCAGAAATGGGATAGTGTCGGAACGATTGCGTAAGAAGCTAGCAGGAACCCATCCTAATTTATTCGCTAGTACGAAGTCCATTGAAGAGAATGCCCAACAACTAGAGCTGCCCATGGAAACCTGGCCCAATTTGGCACGGGTTTAGACCAAATAATTGAAAGAGAATCCAAGCCCGATTGAGAAGTGCCTTTTGACAGTAGAACAAATAAAAAACTCGTACTTGGGGTCCCGCGTGAACAAAACGACAAATGCTTGCCGCTCCTTAGTCAAAGAAACAAGTGGTTTACAAATACGTTTCCAAACCTTTCGTGCCTATAAATAGAGCCAAATGTTTTGCATCCTTGCCACTTCCTCCCTAGTGAGAACGCCTTATTTCTGTCTCCCTTGTTATTAGGATTAGAACAGGCCATCAAGCTCAATTCTTTCTCAGATGTTGAGAAAGGAGTGCTTCTTTTTTTCTTCTTTTTTCCAGGAGAAGTTTTGGTGTTGATTTGATCCAAGGGTTAGTTTGTCGCAGTTGTGTTGAGCTGAACCTGGGTGTTCAATTATCAGCTCGTTGCTTCAATAGCAGCCTGCCTGATCAGTTCGATCAAGCCATTAGGTTCAATTTTTTTTGTTGGGATGAGCAGATATTTACAAGCCTAGATCATTCATAATATTTCTCGATCTAACACTATTAACTCATCATTTCACAATAGGTCCTATGTTCAGTGATGCTACCAAAATCTTGTGAGTAACTGGCTCATTTTAGGCTTCTTTATATGTATAAAGCTGTTTATTGAGCCTTGATATATATATATATATAGGTACACTTTTGATCAATTTTAAGGCCAAGCAAAGTAGCCAATTAAAGAATTGCCATAGGCACCCATCTATCCCTGCATGCATTTTGCAATTTAAAACATTAATATTCCCTCCATCTTCTTTGTTTTTAAACACCTAATGTTTTTATTTTTATTTGTTATATTGATGAGTTTTATGATTATTTTTTTTTAATTTTTTAAGTCTTAAAAACTATGAATTCTTTTTTTAATTTTAAAATAAAACCATTAAAATGAAATGTTTCCTAACCTACCTAATAAGTTAAACATATAAAAGAGAAAATGACAAATATGATAAGAAATCAAACAATTTCGTTCAATAATTAGAAAGTCTTAAAATTATAAAAAATCTTTTTGTTCTTCCTTTAAGGATAGATTAGAACCTAAAAAACAGAAAGAAAGAAAGAAAGAACAAAGGGAGAAAAACCAAGGAATTCATCGTGGAAAGTTTGTGTGAAACCGAGAGAAATTAATGAACCAGAAAATTAGAGTTGGCTGCAGAGTAGGCTTTCGGTTCAGTTGGACGGCATTTTCCTTGAGCATCCTAACAGAGCATGTCATTTACGATTACTCATGAGGTTGGTAATAATCGCCTATCTATCTGGGAAGCAATCGCTCGATTGCGGTAAAATCGTGCAAGCATTGGCCCCATAGACGGGCGACTATATTAGCAAAAGCAATTACTCCATTTGCTTGACTTTTCTGAAGATGCATGTGCATTGTTTTGCTCCATTTTGTCTACCATGTGCCTTCTGTCAATCTTTTCTCGATTTCACTTCATTTTTTCTTCTCGAAAGTCTTGGTCGGTGGCATATTTTGACCGATGACAGCTGGTCGGTGGTCTTATGCAAATTTTTCTACAAGCAAATCGTACACCTTATTATAATTTTTTATATTTTTTCAACGAATTAGTAGATAGAGGAGCTACAATTTTTTTTCACTTTAATATTACAATTGTTTATATGTAAGATTATGCCAAAACTCACACTTATATATGATTAAAATTTTATTAATATATATAATTATTTGATGATATCTTGCTGTCAAGTGAAATAATGAGCATTAGATTTTTTTAAAATGAAAACAAACCTAAATTTCTTTTCTTTTTTTTTTTTGAATAAATTGAAACAAACGTCCACTCTCAATTCAACTGTCCATCTGTTGGATTTCTTCATTCTACTTTTCTTCTTCCTCTTTTGTTTCTCCCTCCCACCTTTCTTTAAATAATTTCAAGATCGGTTGATTCTTATTCTCACAAAATTTTCTTTTCCAGATTGAAGCAAATCGAAAATCAAATTTTTTTTTTATAATACTCATAGGCTTTCTCCTTTGGGTTGATATTCCGACTGATTTTTTTTTTTGTTTTTTTGCCGTGTCATGGATGTTTATAATTTTTCTTTCACAATATTAACGACATTTTTTAAAAAAATAAATTGCTATGGCTAATTGCAAAGAAATTGAGAATAATTTCTATTGAGTGTTACTTACATCTATCGCTTTTTCTCCTTGCTTCAATATTTAATTAATAATTTTTTAATTGTAGTTAATCAAAGATAATTAAGTGAATGAGAGTCAATTTAGTGTTAATTGTATAATTTTGTTTACACTTTTTTTTAAAAAAATATATATATTTATTAGCCTCGAGAACTAATATATCATTTTAAATCTTTTGCTTAATTGGTAAGAGACTTTTCATGGTATAAAGACCTGATTGTGGCAAAGAAAACCTATACAATTACCAAAAAGAATTATTGCTCAAAAAGCTATTGGTGGTTATTGTGAGTATGGTGACTTTGTTTCCAATGGCATTTAATTCTTTTTAGGTGATGGTAGTAAAATCAATTTTTGGGAAGAGAAATGGATCACGGCTTCATTCTCAAATCTGTTTTTTCACGAGTCTTTGCACTTGCACTTAAAAAAGACAAGAAGATTTGTGATTTTGGGGAATGGTCCAAGAATAGTTGGGCTTGAAAAATTGAACTTCAAAGAAATGTCTTTGGTTAGGAATGTGAGTAGTGGGACTGCTTCAAATCTCTTCTTCATGATCAAGTGATGGACAAAGATTTTCAAGACAAACTCATTTGGAAATGAACCCCTCAAGGTAATTATTCTTCCAAATCTTTATGTTGCCAAGTTTTACTTACTAACACTCATGCAGATCACTGGAAGATGATATGGTCTGGTCTAGCACCTTTCAAAATTGAGGTCTTTTGTTGACAGTTCATGGAAAGACGCTTGGCTATTAGAGAGACACTTGCAAAGAGAGGTATGATTAATTCCAATGCTGCCACTTGCCTAATATGTAGAAGTGAGCTTGAAACGGTACATCACCTTTTCTTTGCTTGTGAAAAAACTTGGTTAATTTGAAAATTATGGTGTGCTTTGTGGAATATTGACTGGGTCTCACACCATAACCTCGTTAATTGTTTCCTTAGCTGGTTTGGGTTTGCTAACAACTTAAAAAATGGTATAAATTGGAAAATGGGCTGGTATGCTATAACTTGGGCAATTTGGATTGCTAAGAATGACATTGTCCTTAGGGGCAAAGAATAGGACGAGTGCTTGGTGGACTAACACTAAATGGCCTCACCTTAACCTTCCTATTTGCTATCTTGTAAGATTCCTTAAAGTCGATTACGTCCCTAGTAAAGTCAGCAATGTTAAGAAAACTAAAATGTAGACTAGACCACAAGTTAGGGTCCTAAAATTCAACATTGATGGAGCTTCAAGAGGCTGCCCAGGAGATTTTGGTGTTGGTGGCATTGATAACTCTATGATATAGAGTTATTTGGGCTTAATTTTGAAAGTAATTTAACTTAGTTCTTGTCGTAATGCATAGAAATTAATAGATTTTATTTAATTATTTTAAATTAGTTAATTTAGGTAAGCAATTTTAATAAAAGAATGAGAGCAATTTTGAGGTACAGACCTCCACTGCATATATTTCGGTATTTTAACCATAACTCTCTTTACAGAGCTCCAAATGAAGTGATTCTTAAGCCATTGGAAAGCAAAGAGAAAAAGCTAAAACTTTCATATTTACCACTTTGCCTAGTTTGGCCTAAAAGGAGGCTAAAAATCTTATCGAAGATAAAGTATTGTAGTAGTCATAGAGTAATTACGATTTTTACAAATTAATTGGTCGATACCGTGACCCATGTCGTTTAATGAGGAAATTTTGATTGGAATTGACTTCTTTCTTCACCAACTTGGCCTTACTTCAAAGCTTTATAAAAATAGCTTTTCGGAAGACTTTTAGGAAAGAGCGAAACACCATACTGACAACTGAGAATCAAGCCACATAGTCATTAAAGCTCAGAAGAATGTGAAGGATTCAAGAAGACTTGAAAGATCAATGTTACAATTATTGAGTTTATCTTTTTGTTATTCTTTTATTTTCTTAGTTTGTTTTTATTATTTAAACTTTAGTTAATGATGATGTGTGACTTGATGAGGAACTAATATATTTATTTAATATTATGATTGAACTCAATATGTAATCTGATTTATTTATCATTTTTTTGCTTATCATTTTCTTGTTTAAGTGTTATAATAGTTTTATTATTTTTGGTGTTGTTTGAAATTTATGCATATGAAAAATAAAATATATGAAAGGTAAAAATGAAAATCTTTAACACAATAGATAGTAGATGTAGTAAATTAATAGATATGCATGTATAAATATATATATAAACATATAACAAAAAATAGGAGAATGAACAAGGCAAAAAAAATTATTAATTAATTAAATGGAAGATTAGAAAGTACTTAGTTTTTTTAATATGTATAAAATAATTAATAAATAATAGAAATGGGTCTAAAAAATGAAAAGAAATAAAAAATGAGAATAAAGTATAATTAGTTGTAAAGGCAAGAGAAAATAAAATGTTCTAGGTATTTATAAATATATAGAATGTACAATATAATATTAAATTACAAGTTTTAAAAAAATCAAGTGGTTAATTTGAGTTAATACAATAATAGAATTCTGCTTAAAAAAGGGGCAAAGAGTTGCCTCTTTCGGGTGGATGTTTTTCGGATGCGAAGTTCAAGACGAATTTTCACCGAAGCGTCGGGATAAATCCGAACTCTAAACTCTAATACCTGTTAAGTCAAATAATCATTGTTAAAAAATGACATATATATTAAAAAATAATAGATTTACATAATATTGTATTTGAACTTATATTAGTTAATTAGTTCAAATAAATATTATTAAATAAAGTTAATTTAATCGTTAAAGAAAATAAATTAATTAATTATTTGATAAGCTATATAATCAAGTAAAATATTAATGAAAAAAACGTTAATTAAAGGATATGGATTTAAGTAGAAAACAAAAAAAAATTATTTGAAAATTTTATAATTAAACGTTAATTAAGGATGAGAATAGAAAACTTTCCAATTCTCTACCAAAATTTGAAAATTTTATGATCTCGTGGTCTTTACAAAAGACCTGCAGTACTGCAAAATTCTTCTGCAGGAGAGGTAAGGCAGTCCACAGAGAGAGGGGACTAACCTTCTAACAAGAAACGCTATACAAAATATTCTGTACATAAGAAAACTCCATATCAAGGTAAAAAATAAAAGGGCAGCAAGGAGAGGGAGAGTCTGTGCAAACTACTCATCCTGGTTAGGCAGCCCAGCGGAATTAATGTGCTGCTTCGTCAATGACCCATAAAATATCAGTTGGCCTTATGACTGCATCTTTGACCAGGGAATCAGCCTCACCGGTCGTCCATCTGGATGTGTTTGATGTGCCAAGTATTAAATTTAGCAAGTGCATTATGAGTTTGCATAACCAAAGTTCTTAATCGCAAAGGCACATTAACAGTGCTAGATATGCCAACTATTTATCGTACTTTTGTTTATTTAAAAAAACTACAGTGCCTATATTTTTTGTTTATGAGAAATTATAAGTCTCAATATCTTGAAAGCAATTATAACAAACTAAAGGATCAAAGCATAAATAGTGTACTCAAAACATAAAAATAAACAGGTTTTACAAATTAACCGCTCACACAGTTCCAACCATCTTTTGCCTTAATATCTTTTCATGCTTTACAATGAAGATGAAAATTTGGCAAGTGCCACACATGAGGACTGCATCAGCTAAGTTTCACTTCCTATATGGATCAGAAATATGAATGACGAATTTACAAATACAACTTACCGTACTGCCCAGGAATCAAAATGCATGCATCTCATCCTCATCAAGTAAAAAGCTGAAAGCAGATATTATTAGCCAGCAAATTGAAGGCTATTATCAGCATGTATAACGGAGAGAGAGAGAGAGAGATAGCTCCTTCAATAAGGCAGAAACAAAGAGATAAAGAAACTAGTTAACAAAGAAAACTCTTCAAACTAAAAGGTCTTAAACATCAAACAATCTATTTCTCTAAAATACAAACCTTTTCTCAGCAATAATATCCTTCAACATTTGATAGTTATAAAATCCGACAAGCACCTGGAAAGAAACGGCAGAAACAAATGCAAGGGTGTGCAGTATTTCATTCTTTGCATTTAGATGAACAGGCAAGAAAGTTTCAGATTTCTACAGTAAATAACAATTTTAAAAAAATAAGATAGTGAAAATCAACGAAAAAGAGTCCACTGAATAAACAGCTAATCACTCACCTTCCATGATCCAAGGAATATGTCAAAAGGGCAAAAGTAAATGAAATCCATAATAAAACCCCGTCAATTCCTAGGCAGCGATGTAGGCGGTGATTGGCACGAAACCCAAAAAACCTTAACCGGGAATGAAAACAAGAGGAAGAGAGAGAAAGAGGCACAAAGGAAGACTGAAAGAGGAATGTACGGGAAAGAGGAATACGTGGGAAAAGGAAAGAGAGAGGCGGCAAAAGCAAGGGGAGAAAAATGACAGAGGCCGCAAAACCAGTGGGGGCTGATCAGTGAAAAAAATAAAAAAAGAAAAAGTTGAAAGCCTGAAATTACCCTCCAACTTTTACAGTAAAAATGCGAAAATATCCCTAAATTTGTAAATGAAAAGTCAAAAATGCCCTCTCAAAATAACCAAGACACCTATCAACCAAACAAAAACCCGAAACTATTCCTGACAACGCCACGTCGAGCTCTGAGGTGGTTTGCACGTTAATATCACTGTACATAATAATAATAATAAGATAAGATAAGATTCTTTTAACTTTGTAGGAAAAAATATTACCTTTTTAAATTTTATGGAATTATGTATTACAGTTATTACTTACTAAATAAAAACAAAATACCAGTTAAGGTTCCCTCTTTTACTATTGCTAGTACTATTTTTATAGTGATAAACTGGTGTGTCTTAGTAAAAAAGTAATGAAAAAAATTAGCAAAGTGACTCAAGAATACTTATTTTTTATTTTTATAATTTTACCTTATGTATTTAATTTTATGTTAAATTATAGATTATAAATCATAAGTCATAATTCTTAAAAAAAATTAAATAATTTAATCATAAAAATTATTTTTTAAAATTAAAAATTTACGAAATACGTTACATGAAATTATACAAAAATTTTTGCTCAAATTTATTTGTCCATTTTTTTTCTACGATTAAGTATATTAAGTTAATCTTTGTCTTTAACCATGCACGCGCGATGGTGTCTCCACTCTCCACCATAAGCTGGTCGGAAGAAAAGAGGAGGGCCCCACAACAGCTCCCAAGATACAAATATCTAGCTTATGGCCGTGTAGCGTTGAGGTTTTAGTCTCTCTTCTTCCCTTATTTCTGACAGTAACTAACAGTCCCAGGATCACAGCATCAGTTCTTTCAGCTATAATTTCTTGTCTGCTGAATCTTCATGAAATGGTTAGATCCTTTTTCTATAATTGATTAAATTCAGTTTGAATAATTCCTTTTCGTTTATTATAGATCAAAATGAAAATATCATGATTGCCTTAAGTTCAGTTGAATATGGCGGTGTTTTACATCACAACTAACTAGTTTTTCTTCTTCTTTTTTTATACGAACTCGTTCAAACAGGATCCACAGGGACAAAATCTCGTTGAGGCTATCTTGCTCGCTTTGGAGGTTGCATTGGCAAAGGAAAGAGATAACACAAGGCTCATGGAAGAGCGTCTAAGGGCTGGTCAAGCTGCTCTGAAAGCGAAGGAGAGAGAACGTTCGATGCTTACGACAGAGAAGGATCGAGTGCTTGCACTCAAAGAAGACGGAGAAAAACTGGTTTCTGATTTCCTTGAAGCGGATGGTAAGAAGAACTTTGATGATCAGAAAGCTATGATGGACGCTGTCGTTGCTATGATCAACAGTGGCGGCGGCGATGGAGGCAAGGGTGGAGGATTTGATGGCTTTTACGGTAAAAAAACTAACATAAACTGGAAAAAAAATATATGCTTTCAAAACCAGACCGGTTAAACTGATTGGATCGAACACAGGTCACTTGTTTGAGCCGGAACTTATCATTAAACCGGTTGTGGTCAAAACTCAGAACTCCATTAAAATTGGCTAATGGTTTATGGTTGTTGTTGGTGCAGAACGGGGTATTAACTATCTTGAAAACGCTCAGAATCTTAACGAGAAAGCCGTGTTAGCAACTGTTAAAGGAACAAACAGCGACGGGAATGATAACAGCCACGGTGGTGGAAATGGCGGCGATGGCGGCAAGGGTGGAGGGTTTGATGGCGTTTACGGTAAAAAAAACTAATATAACCTGGAAACAAAATAAATGTTTTCAAAACCAGACCGGTTGAACTGATTGGATGAAAACAGGTCACTTGTTTGAGCCGACCTTATCATCAAACCGGTTGTGGTCAAAACCCAGAACTCCATTAAAATTGGCTAATGGTTTTATGGTTGTACTTGGTGCAGGAGGGCCTATTAACGATCTTGAAAACGCTCAGATTCTTGATGAGGAAGCCGTGATAGCAACTGCTAAAGGAACAAACAGCGACGGGAATGGTAGCAGCCACGGTGGTGGAAACGGCGGCGGTTACGGTGTTTAAGCACCGTGACTAGGGAGATGGTCTATCCCTTTACTTTTCCACGAAGGAAAAACGTCGTTTCAACTTGTTTACAACGTGCTGCTTGTACTTTGGTTTGTTCAAGATACTGAAAGCTTGTTATATGTGTGTTAATTATTAAACCTAGAAGTTCCCACTGGAACAAGTTCGAGTGATTATCAGTAGTAGTAGTAGTAAGTTGGTGCTTGAAGAAATGGGATAGGGTTTGATTGGATTGAGTACTAAGCTAGCTGGAACCTCTATTTTAATTTATTCTTGGTGAACTTAAATGAGATTGATCTAGCTGAATATTTTAGAGGAAGTGAAGTACTTTCTGTTAAGATTTGACAAAGGTTCAGCTTTACTTGTTATGAGTTCATTTAAATGAATGTCTGGGAAGGTAATTTATTGGATAAATATTAATATATTTTATGTTAAGTTAATTGTTAAGATAGGCTTTTGGATTATAATCAAGTTGTAGATGTAGGAAAATTCTTGATTTTTCTTTTCTTCTTTAGTCATTCACCCAATACAATTCTTTTCCGTGATAGGAATACTTGGTAAGCTATATTTTAGAGATGAAATAGTTGTCAGGACAACTTCAAACATGGGTTTGATATTAGCTATTGCCTTGTTTTACTTGGGTTATAATTAAGTGACTTTGGTTGAGGTGTGTGAGCTCCTTGTGCCCTTGTTGTTGATGATTCAGGTTGGACAGCTTGGGACTGGCTGCTTCTTTGCGACTTTGGGGTCCTTCTTTTTTATTTAACTTAGGTGATCCACTTGTTTAGATTAGGATTATAGTTTTCTCTCTTGCTCTTTTGTTGCCCCATTTTTGTTGTCAGGGGCGTTTTTTTTGTGCTGTCAAAGGCTTTTTGTGCGGCTCTTCTCTCTTTTGTAAGCTTGCGTTCTATGCCAGGAGGAGTCTTCCACTAGTACGGTGCTAGACATGTTAAGGCATTCAAGCTTTTTGCTCTAATAAAATCTACCTTTCAAAAAAAAAAAAGTGACTTTGGTTGAGGTAATTTAACCAGAATGTTTAAACAAAAATGTAAGGAAAGGACAGAACTTTAAGGGGTTGTATTACTGATAAAGCACTGTGAGGAAATCTTGGAAGTGTAACCCTATAATGAGTTACTTTTGATAATATAGATGATGCCAAATGAATACAACCTTGTGATTGCTTTAATTGAGAATGGAATTTTTGTTGGGTGCTAGAGGTTTGAAAATAGACCTTCTTTGCAGGTGTAATAAGGTTAAATGTCTGATTCTCAGGGGAAACTCTGTCGAGATTTTTGTGTAGGCCTAGGTCTCCCCTAAAATATCGACCATATGAGATAAATACCAAAACATAGGCTTAGCTAACAGGAAGAAGTAAATTCATGACAATGCTACCATCATGGTTAATCCAATAACCATGTGAATTACCAATGGTTTGTAAGGACATCAGGGTGCTTAGAGAATTAAGAAGATTGAAAATAAGGTTATGGAAACAAGTTCCTTAATTTTAACATTGTCTTAGTTCATAAACAAGAGACAGGCATTGTATCGTTCAAGCCAAAGATGAATGTGCAGATGTTGCTGTCAAAATTCATCGTCCAAAACCACAACAAAGAGAATGTTGCAACAAGATCAGCTGCCTATGCAACACCTGCCCAATTGAGGGAAAAACCTTAGCTTGTAATAAAACTCATCCTAGGGGATGAGTAATAAAACTAGCCGTATCAACAGAAGACAAGGAGTTGTAGTGTGACTTAAGTCTATTGTTGCCCCCCACCAATTGACCAAACACTTCTGTTCAATAGATTTAAATAAATTTGTCGGCTGTAGGATAACGCTTTTAATTTCCAAATAGAACTTAAAACTTCCCATGATTACCAATTAAGTGATCCAAGTACGGAAGTAAACATGAGCCAACGCCTAGCACCCCACCATCACGTGAACATGCACCCTATGCTTTCGAATTACCAATTTAGTAAGTACAGCTTTAGATTAACGGTGGGAATTTTTTTTTTTTGAAAAGCATAAGGAGATTTCATTGATAAGAATGGGAAGAGGACTTCCCCTTTACAAAACCCATGGCAGACTTCCATAGTAAAAAAAACAAAAAGAGTATTGGTTAGAATGCCCATTCCCAGTAAGGGTATACTTTCCCAATACACCCATTCAAAGCCAAGGATCAAAAGACTTAACACCAAGGCAATCAGAATCAAACAAAAAGACACAAGTAATTAGTAATCAACAAGGAGCAAAAAGAGCAGAAAAGTGATTCAGGAACAAGTACAAAGTCGACGCATAAAAACCTTTAGACCAACCAGCATAACGCTTCCTCTTCTGAAGCCACATTGCCTCTCCGCAAGGTAAAAAAGGAGGTGACCTTCCTCATCCGGGCCCCGCCGAACCATCAGTAGCTAAGCTCTCAAACTTGCCTTGAAAACAATAAGAAGGAACACCAAGAATGTCCAATAGTTCTGCTCATCAACATTAGTTATCCATAAAAGCAGTCCAAAAACAAGGGAGACAAAAACTCGATCCATTCAGTGCCAGAAACCATAAGTAATCAAAGAAGTGTCACCCATAGGTTATAGACACAGAAGAGACAGATCCACAAACAAGAACACGAATTTTCAACCTTCATTGGCGAGAGTAACAGGGAAACATCTGCCCAAAAAGCGACAAACTTACCTAGGGTGGTAAATTTCAACGAGGTCAACTTCTCTGCCCACTCCCTCCTTGGCCAGGGGATCGGCTTCCTTATTCCCTTCCCTTGTGTAGAGAGAGTGTGTGTCCGGTGTCACTTTTGCCTTTTTGACATTGCTCTATGCTGACAAAAACCAAGATTCAAAGATGCCTTCCAATTTCTTGTACTTGGCTTTGTGCTAATAAAACTTGGATCTCTTGAAGTGCGCCATGTTTAGTGTGGATTTAATTCTATAAATTGCTGCTTGAAAGTGATTGAAATATGAGTTAATGTTGAATTTTCCCTTCAGATTTGGCTTTATTTACTCAAATATTAGAGTAGAATTGAAATTTACTCGGGTAAAGTCCATTGAAGTGAATGCCCTGTAAGGTATTTATTAGACAAGTATAGGTTAAATAATTAAACTGTTAGGTATAGGCTTAGATGAGATTATGAACAAGTTGGAGAGATGTATTTTTTGTGTGTTGATTGGTGTGAAAAGGCTAGAAAATTCATGATTTTTTTTCTTTTGCAGTTCAGTAAATGTGTTAAGCAATTAATTATGAGGTTGTTCTGAGTAAGTGGGATACGTTTTTGGCGCCTGCTTATGTGCAGAGCTCTTGTGAATTTTTGTCCCTTTTGATGTTTCTTGTTTTGGTGCTGTTGAGTATTAGATATGGATTGAAATGGTACTTGATCTCACAGGCAACTAGGATTGCTCTTTGCCAAGTCATGTCCCTGGCTGTGCAGGGGTGATGCTCCTACTCCTGTCCCCTATCCCTTCCTGGTGGGGATAGACTTTAGTAAATTCATATTACTAGGCCTTTCAAAAAAAATTATGAAGTTGTTCTGTGGTGGAAAAACTTGACAAATAAGAGAGATTAAATTGTTTTAAGGACAAATTAAGACATGAGTTGACATTAATTACTCTAGGCAACTATTTTGAACGGAAATAGACTACTGCATTATTACTGTATTAAGTTACTTTTGACAGTTTAACTCTATGATCATGTCAAATGAATACAACCTTTCTGATTGCTTGAATTGAAACTGGAAATTTCTTGGATGCTTGAAGTTTGTGAATGGACTTTCTTTACGAGTACAATACCAGAAAATGTTCAATTTTCAAGGTAAATTCTGTCAAAATTTCGAAATGCCTATCCCTAAAATCTTGCCCATGTGAGATAGATACCAAAAGATAGGAAGTACTAGAATATAGCTAAAAATAATAATTTAAATTCACGACCATTTATATCCTAAGGGTTTATTGTGTTTGAGCTAATGGGACCCCAATCTATTATTTCAGTGCGCAATAGTAATGGGACCCCCAATCTATTTATAACATCATGGCCGCATTTAGGCATTAAAAAGGATACAAAGGGCAGATAACAAAGAGAGGACCAAGTCAAAACTTCTTTTTTCCACATTATAATCATTGTGCGTTTGCCTTGACAGAGAAAAACAACTCTCAAGCGTTGATCCACATATCATATGCAATTTGCACTGGCAGCATCACATGGTTACGTTCTTTTTTTTTTTTAAAGAGCAGAATTCATTTCATGCCATGATAGAAGAAACAAAAGACAGACACTAGAGGAAATAAATCTCCAGCCACCAACAATACAGACCTACCGAACCCCAAAAAATACATCTGCGGGGACAAGATCCTCCTGCAAACCCCAGCATCCGACATTTACAACCCCCCATACCTCATAGAGATTAGCATAGCCTCGTACCAAACATTCAGACGATCTAGCGAACTGAACAAAACAGAAACTAACCCCTGTGCATCATAGAGAAAGCATTCACAGAAAAAAAATCAATACTTAAAGTTTGGTGGGTCCCATTTTATAGACTGCAAAGTATTGCCTATTGCCCTGTTTAAGCTGACATTTATATATTAGAAAAATGATAAGCTGTTGATCGCTAGACTCAAACTAATTTGGTGAATATTTAATTTTTCGCATGATATTTTTAATTCAAATATTGAATTATTATTATTATTATATTAAATGCAATTTAAAAAAAAATTAAATTCATCAATTTCATCAATTATTATTAAAATTTGATGAAATCTATCACTTCAACACCGTACAGGCATTCATGTGACTTTTCACGTAATAAAAATAAATGGGTTTGGACACTTGAATATTCAAGTGGGAAAAAGAAGCATTAAGGTAAAATTCTTATCTTCAGAATCTAGATCTTTTGTGTTTGTGTTTCAGGTTGTTAGACATATCTATCATATGTCTTGGTTGTTGTACAGATCAATAGTACTAACGGTCCATCTTTTTCCATGCCTAAAAGACACGTTATATATATAGAGATATAATTATTCCATTATTTAATAACAATTCAATATAGATTCAGAAAACCCTTTTTGTCTGGTAATATTTAAATGGTTCCAATAGTAGGCAACCAAATGGAAATGGTTACCTATTAATAAAAATTTCTTTGGCCCATCTGATTCCTTGCATGTCACCTTAAATACCAACTTTTCTTCTTTTTCTTTCTTTATGTTAACAGTGTCAGATATAGCTCTGCTACTGCAAGTGTCTGTTACGCAGTTTGCTGAATTTAATGGGTTTCTGTGTGCTCCTGTTGGTGTGGAAAGCAAGAAAATTCATGATTTATATATCTTTAGCTAGTTCAAATAATGCGTTAGCTAGGGCATTCGAAGTGGAAAAACTTGCAACAATATTAGGATGAAATGGTTGTAACTTGTAAGGCAATTTGAAACAATGTTTATTATTAAGTTATTAATTAACCAGTACACTAGCCAAAGTGTAATTGTGAACTTGCTTCCTCCTTGCTTTAATTCGGTTAAATAACATGATTGGGGACTTTAGGCAATTTACTTAGGATGGTTAAAATGGAAATAAGTCAAGAATATAACATATATAAAGGGGGACAAGAGTTGCATCTAATATAATAGTATTTTCTTCGATCGGCCATTGTGGAAAAGGTAACCAACTGCCAAAATGGTCCACTCTATTAACTGCTTATAATTCAAAAATTCCACAGGAAACCATTCTTTCACATTAGCTGCTTTCTTCTTTGTGAGTGGTCGCCGCCCTGAGTAGGGGTTTATGGGTTTGGGTCAAAGTTGTGATTTAATTAAACCCATCGTGGATTATGTGCCATTGTTGGAGGGTTTAATGTACTATCATGGGTACATTTAT
Source organism: Theobroma cacao (assembly GCF_000208745.1). Classification (NCBI taxonomy): domain Eukaryota; kingdom Viridiplantae; phylum Streptophyta; class Magnoliopsida; order Malvales; family Malvaceae; genus Theobroma; species Theobroma cacao. The sequence goes on from NC_030854.1 coordinate 35,074,259, forward strand.
AACGTGATCAATTAATAATGAAATACAATTAAGTTAAAATATATAGCTCCATTTATGAAAATTTTAAATTTCGCTACCCTGCATATATAGGAAATAAATTAAGAATGAGTTATGATGCTTAATTTGTTGAATGCTTCGAGGTTTGAGAATGGACTTTCTTGGCAGGTGTAATGAAGGGGAAATGTCTGATTTTCTAGGGAAACTTTGTCGACTCTCGATCCCCTGAAATCTCAAACATATATGATACTAATTAATGTTGAAATATATAGCATTAATCTTAGATATAAGCTTTTGTTTCGAAAATGATAACATTATCATATTGTCTTTGTAAAAAAAAATATATGTTTTATAATTTGTCTCTCTAACCATCCTTACTTTTTCTGAAATAGGACATAAGAGTAAATAATAAAATACAAATGTGTTCATTTTTCACGTACATAAAACAAACTTTATGCTTCCATTCGAAAGTTAACTAGTGTAATAGTTTCAAATGAAAAAACAATATTGTCATAAGAACTTTAGCTACTTTATACTTCCTCTTTATCATTTTTTTTAAATGTTCCAAATTGTTATTTTTCCCTTTTCAAAAACTTAATATTCTTAATTCTTTTTTATTCCAATTTTTTTCATAATTCTTTTTCCTATTTGACGTTATAAAAAGCATAGAACATTAGTTTTATAAAAATTAAGATTTATATAAAAATACAATTAAATCCATAATTTTTTCTTCAATTCTGTGAAAATCAATTATGAATAAAAAAGTAATGTTCATTGCCGTGCAAATTTTTATTTTTTTAAATTAATAAGAAACATTTGAATTTTATTTTTTAAATAAAAGATTATATATTAATTAATAAGTAAAATACTCGAATAACGTGTAAATTTTTATTTAAATTTGAGAGATTTCCTTTTAACCAAACTAGAGAAATGTACCAACCTAAACCCTGTGGAGTGCAAGTTTTTATTATTCATATTTCAGAAGCCATGCAGAAATTTCAAACGCTTTTTTTAAGGCTGGGCGCATGTGACTGACAGAGGTCTAAACCTCCCAGGTTCAAAAAGTGGCTTCACCGACTATGGGCAAGAGGGATCTGAGTTTAACAGACTCATGGGCTCTTGTTTTTTCTTTTGCAAAGTTTGACTCACCTGGGTTGAGAGATTGAAAACGTGGCCATTCTCCTATCTTACATGTGGCAGAATGAGGAAGCCTGTTGGGACTTTCTTTTATGTAATAGATATATATGAGAGAGAATGTCCCGATTCCCAAACCGAAGTTACTTCTCCACTTCATTTTGACATTTCTCTTCACTGACAAGAGAGCAAGAGATACTGCATTGTCCTTTCCTAAATAATGTCCCCCATGTGTTACTTCTTGACTTTTGTCTTTGTGACATTTCTCTTTCCTGACAGGAAAGAGAGAGAGAGAGAGAGAGAAATTCTTTTGATTTTCTTTTTAGAAGGATTTTGTTTCATTTTTTGCATCAAGTGTATCACATCCAATAACGTGAGTGGATCCCTAATGCTTTCCTTATTTGTCAACACCTTTTCACGTATATGTACTGTATAAATTGGGTTGTCGATGCCGGAGATTGATGGATTCATCTTGGGGGCAATGTGGTCTACCGCAATCCCGCCAAAAGAAATAAAGATTAATTGTATTAGTAGTAGACAATTTTTGTGTGTGTAGACATCGAAGGCTTGTTTTTTATGTAGGTAAAAATATTCTACAAGTTGCCTCCGAAACAATTGGGAGTTGATTATTAAAACATAAATACAGCTTTATGAGTAGTAGCAAGTTGGTGTTTGTGGAAATGGGATAGTGTTGGATTGGCTTTTAACTGATGATATATTTCAAGACAAGTTATGTTCTTAATGACTTGACTTATTCTGTACTGCTTAATCTGTTGGATGGTTGAGGTTTGAGAATGCACTTTCTTTGCATCTGTAATAAAGGTCAGATGAAACTCTGTCAAAATGTTGGCATGGCTCTCTCCTGAAATCTCAATCATAATATAAAGGCTTAGGATAACTAAAGCACTACTTTTATAAAATGTCTAGACTGCTAGGGAAAAGGCCAAAAGGGTTTGAGTAGGGACTTTTTTAGTTTTTATGACATTTCTCGACTGACAAGAAAGAGAGAGAGAGAGATGCTTTTGATTTTTTTTTTCAGAAGGATTTTGTTTCTTTTTTGGTATCCAATACTTTGAGATTACATCCTTTAAAAAAGATAAGAGAAACATACAAGTAAAGATATGAGCATGGTTTTTAAATTAAGAATAGAACACCTTAAAAGGGTATAGGTTATTCTAATTTTATATCGTGATCTGAGGCATGAAAAGTGAGATCATAGTCACAGCAATAGAATTGAGTTTTGGTGGGTTTTGAGAAACTTATCTACTCCTGAAAATGTCAAGCACAAGGAATATTTATAAATTCAATCATTTAATCACAATTGTTTGACTGGATATTTGTAAAGGCCTTCTTGTCGGTCACGAATTGAATATATAGATGGTTCCAATATATATATCTTTGTCGTATAACCTCTTTTACATAGGATAGCACTTCTAGAGATAGTAATGGGTATTTTGTCATAGGGTATGATATCTAACTCGCTTATATTAAATTAAGGTAGTCCATAATCAGGTTTAGAATGGGTTACTTGTACTAGATTTGGGTATCACCCTTTGAGTATCTACTATCTAAACCTCATTATCATTTATAAATATTTTATTATTATTTCAATAATTAAATTAAAAATGTATAATTTTTACAAATTTTACAAGTAATTCTTTTTTTGTTAAAAACTAATAATATATGAAAAATATGATTACTCTAATTATTAATGTGATGACATTAATATTTTTAAATTAAAAAATTATTAAATTATTAATTATGTTTAAATAATATGATTATTATATCATATAAAAACATAAATATGTTTACTTTCTATTTTATGTTAATATTACAAAATTTATAACTTATAAAATTATTAATTATAATATATATACCATTGTTTATATAAACTTATATTATATATATATATATATATACTTAAAGAGAGCTTTTGATATTAGAATAGTTTTGGAACCTAACTATTTTTTTTAATTTCATGAAATTAAGGACAAATCCATATAGTTAATTAAATTAATTCATAAAACTATGATTATTAATTAACTTGTAATGTTTTTTAATATATGTAGTTTATATATTATGTTCATTTATAAGAAATATAATTACTATTATATATACACTAAAATATTTTTAGTATATATATATATATATTTTTTAGTATATATATACTTTAAAGATAAACATATTTACTTTTTGTTTTATGTTAACATTACAAAAATTTTAACTTATAAATTATTAACTATAATATATATATATATATATATATATATATATATA